>NC_051210.1:30953702-31081379 GCF_015220075.1 Falco rusticolus | reverse complement strand
ACACCAGCAGTAAGAATACTGATTTGTTGAACTGATCTTTAAAGATCTGGCTTTTATGGTGCTGGCAGATCTTCTCTTCACTGATGTAAGTAATGGTTGGAATTAAAGCCTGGCACTGAGGGAAATGCCTGTTAAAACAAGTTGAGGAAAAACACTTCCCTCTTTCCCATTTCCACACTTACATGCCAAATGATCACCAAAAGAAAATCTGTTCTGTGTTGCTAGCGAAAAAACTTGACAGGTCTTGTTCTGTGAACCATTATTTCTTTCTGAATCTTCAGTCTTTTATGATGTAGGGATTAATCTGGGCTGTGTGTAGCTGTGGGCCCTGCAGAAAGATGTTCAGTGTTTTAATTTCCTTCTCGGCGTTTCATGGTAATCTATTACCTCAGGCAGTTTCAGGCAGAAGTCTAAAGAGTTTTTAGTGTGGCTTAGTTCTTCTGAATCTTAGGACGCCTCTTGTAGCAAAAATCCATGGTTATCAGCCAAAAATAGCACTGAGCTGGAGTTACAGGTAGCAGCCAGGAAATAAATGTAAAGATAGTAGTGGTAGTAAGGTAATAAGCATCAATTGGAAATATCAGTGTTAAGTTAAAGCAACTATTCGCATTTGAGCAAGCAGATAATATGTAGTATCCTTTGTAGTGTGTAGAAATAAAAAGAAAACATTGCACATTCAGACAGAAAGTGCAAATCTGACGATTGCAGTAGTCCTTGGACTTCATTACACTAAATAGGGAGATAGCATGCTCTTCACTAACTTCTGTAATGCTTTTTCCACTGGGTTTAATAAGTCACAATTATTTATTTTTTTTTTTTTGTAGGATGGGAGAGCTGCATCTGCTGTTGTAGTTTGTTCTTTTTTGTGTTTCTGCCGTCTCTTCACTACTGCTGAAGCTGCAGTTTATATGTTCAGTATGAAACGCTGTCCTCCTGGCATTTGGCCCTCTCATAAGAGGTATGGTATCGGTCTGTAGGTACTGTTGAAGCAAGTCATTATGCAATTGTGAATATGCTACTATTTTTACAGGATGCTTTTTAGGAAAATAAATTGTTTCAATTGTGTCTGTGTTTGAATGGCAAAATGCTTGGAATATATTATGAGTAAGGAAAGTAATTCTGAATTTTGTGAGCCCTTGAGTTACTTGTGATGCTTTTATTAAAAGTGAGTCAAGTATGACCTGTAGTGAAGAAATGTCAGGAATGAAAATAAGGGTATGCAGTGCTTTTGAATGCTCTCTTAAGTATAAAATCCTCTTGCATGTGTGTAAGGCTTATTCCACTTTTACTAGTTTATTAGAACAGGTTTTGCTGTGTCTGAACACTGCAGGTTCTATGGAAAGACCACTAACAATTTTTGTTTAGGTAGGGGATGCCTTCTGCTTTTTTAAAGGAGTGCATGAAGAGGTGACTTTCATATACTTTGAATATTTTAAACTGATTATTAGATTTAATTTGATCTTATAACAATGAAGTCTTAGTAGCAAGTGACACTGGCAGTAAGGGTGATTCCTACAAAAAGGGTTAGATTTAGAAATGTGAGAAGTAAGGATTAGTTAAATATAAGTGACATTATGCTGTTGTGCAGATTTACTTTTAGTATATTTAATGGGTTGTCTACAAGATAACATATTAATGAGGATGAATTAAAGTCCTTAGGAAGCTTTGAGTTACTAGCTTCAGAACTGCTATGCAACTTCAATCAGTTATGTGCAAGATAATAAATAGTTCTCCTTGTTTGGTGTTTTAAAGCCTTTGGAAAGAGTGGCTAGTTTGTTTTACAACTGAATATATGTAAGGCTGCAGACCTAAAGCAATGTCTAGAGCTGTCTGGAAGGTGGGACACAGGTGCACATGAGTTCATATGCAGTGCTGTATTCAGTTTTCTGGGCAGTGCATTTTTCCATTGTGGTGCAGCCATCAGGCTTTTGTACAGAAACTGTTTCTACCCTTAAATTGGGAGGCCAGCTAGGGATCATAAATATTTCTCCATGTTTCCATTTCATTTTCCTGTTGTGAATTCCTATCAGACCTGAAAATGTGGTTGCTGAAAATGCTGTTCCCAGTGTTTTTATTGTTACCATTTGTCACTGCTTAGTGGCTGGGTATGAACAGAAGTAACTCAGCTGTGTGTTTACCTATTTTTACAATTTGTTTTCTGGCTAAATGAGTACCTCTTTGTTTTTGCTAGATACATCGAATATATGTGTGACATGATGGCTGAAGAACCCATTATTCCTCACAGCAAGCCCATCCTTGTGAGATCAATAGTCATGACTCCAGTTCCTCTTTTCAGTAAGCAGCGTAATGGCTGCAGGCCTTTCTGTGAAGTTTATGTGGGAGATGAGAGAGTAACCACTACCTCCCAGGAATATGACAAAATGAGGTAAGTACAGGTTATGATTTGCTCTGAAACAGCACATTACGTTTTTCTGGACCGCCTTAAATATTAAGTGCTCACTGTTAAGAGAAAGCATGATCTTGCGTGTCCCAGCTGAGCCCAAAGCTTCTTTAACATGTGACAACAGCTCCTCTGTCCACTTTTTCTTGTGGAAGAGACAACGTAGTTACAATAGCAGCTTATATCTGTTCCTGCAAAAAGTGGGGATGATGGTGGGGTTGGCACAGTGGACATGGCACAGCAGAGGTGAACAAGAGCCTCTTCCCTCTCACTCCATGTGATGTGAACTGGGAAGACTGATTCCTGGTGTACATGTACTGAATTGAACACCATGTTTCAGTCATGGAAACAATTAGGATCCCACAGGCATGGTAGCTGTAAGGGGAGTGCTTGTTAGCCCTTGTACAGCTCTGGTATCTGCAGTTGTAATACAGCACAGGAATTGCAAAGGGTACGAACAGTATTAGGTGTAGGTAGTCACAGAGAGAGGAAAGATGAGAGAATACCTCTAGCTTTCCTATAAATCCAAGCCCCTTAAGGAGTTTAATGAATTTGAAGAGAGCAGGAACAGAAACAGCTGTGGGGTGTTACAGAGCAGCTTTTAAATTTTAATCATTTAGAGCAAATTCTCTGTAATAAGAACTTGAAGCAGTTTTTTATGGGTTGATATTGAAGGCCTTGGAGAAACAAAACAAAACATAAGGTAATACATTATTTTTAAAAAATGAAATTAACTGTGGTTATGTTTTTTCTTTAGAGAGTTTAAAATTGAAGATGGGAAAGCAGTAATTCCGCTAGGTATAACAGTCCAGGGCGATGTTCTCATTGTGATCTATCATGCCAGGTCAACCCTAGGAGGCCGACTACAAGCTAAGGTAATGATAAATGTAACAGCCTGCATGGAAAATTTGCTTTTTCTTGTTACAATTTTGTATTATACTTGTGTTTGTGATCTCATTAAGTACATGGCTTTATTTCCTTTTCTTTGTTCAAAGACATGTGAGGTTTTCATGCACTTGGGAATTCAGCTTTTTCAAGGCTAATGTGTATGTTCGTTCTTAGTGCTCTGCATGTAGGTGCTTTGGTAAGCATTTCTTGAGATTACTTCAGTAGTGATATTCACTATATTTGCACGGAAAGCCTCCACACAGTAAAAAAGTGGAATTTCAGGGACTGCCTGTACATAAGAGGCTAGAAGAAACCATGTGGTTTTGTATCCTGTTTCTAGAGCTAGGTCAAGTTTTTATAGCAAGCTTTCTTACTAGTCTTTGTTTTCTTAGGCAGAATGCATGTTTCCTTTAATTCAACTGTGGATGCAAGTGTATTGCAGGATCCCAAAAAACTTGCTAATGAAGCCTGTCTTCCAATTTCTAAGAATGAAGCATGGGATTTTTTTTTCTTCTAGATGAGTAACCCAAATTAAACTTGGAGATCCATGTAGAAGATAGGAAGGGGTAGTGCAAAGTTTAGGATAACTTAAAGCATTGTGAAAATCGATCCAGGGGTTCTTCAGACAGTTTCCATACATCTGGGGCAAACAAGCATATTCATACATATCTACTACTACTGAAATAAATGGTTTCCCCTGTGTTTTTTCTACTTCGTAGAAAGGTGAGTATCAAATCTTGTCATGTTGCAGAGATTCAGAACTTTCTTAATGTCACCAGAGTGCTGTGGGACAGATGCAAGATACTTTAAACCTGAAAGCTCAGTGAAAAGATTCTCTAATGCACAAAAATAACTAGTATATGGTTCAAGATCATCAGTGAAGAAGGCATGCAGCTGGGGAAAATTGAGTTTATACTCCTTGTGCGATCTCAGTTTCAGAGATAAGTTTCTTTGGCATTTATTCACTGATTGGAAGACATTAGGATTTTCCCATCCGTCTGCTGTAACTGATACATCAACAGTGTTTGTAATGATCCTGGTGTGGAGCCTTGGTGGAAAGGTATTAAATGTGTCCATAGGTGCATGTCCTCTAAATTGCTCCTTGAAGCTCTGTGCAGAACTCTTACAGAGATCAACCACCACATTTCAATATTGCTGTTACATGCCTAGAGCTGGGCATTGCGAATGGCTCCCACTGGCTCACAGTTAATCTGAGGGGGGATTTGTTTTATCTTCTAGGAAATGTCTTGCATAGCAAGGGATTAAGAAAACTGATTTAATAGGATGTTCAGGTTTTCATGTGTAGACCAGGGTAGGGATGGATGGATCAGAAAAACTTTCTCTGGTATGTCCATGTGTGTTTTATACTGAGGAGCCCAGCACTGGACACAGGACTTCAGATGTGACCTCACTAGTGCTGGATTGAGGGGAAAGATAACCTCCCTCAACCTGCTAGCAGTGCTTTGTCTGTCACTTGACTTTTGGTTATGATGTTCAATAAATGCTCATTTACAAGGAGAACTTCCATAATTCTATTTTAGTCTGTCATATTTACTTGACTGTTACTGTAATACTTTCTTTGTAAGGACTGGCAAGACTATTCCACTTGTGTTGTAACTGAAGCCAGTGAACAAATACATTGTGGATGTATCAGTTTGCTGTAATTTAGATTTGTGTAAGACCAGGAGGTACATTAAACTTCTATAGTAGCATTTTCTGGACTCTCATATGCTGATCAGGCATGGGAAAGTAGTCTTTCTGTCAGCAGAAAAAAATGAGTTGGGAAAGTTGAAAGGCTATAATGAATCAGTTTGGACAAGCCCTATAATTCTCTCTGGGATGGATGGTTGACTTGAAGTTGCATAGGAAAGAGCTCTGCGTTTCTTACGAAGTGTCCGTTAGAATGTGCTACATTTAAAACTGTTCTGAATGGACTCCTGTTTATATGTGTATTTCCTGATTAGTGTATTGCACAGTGAGGTTTTCTGGATGTATGATATTCAGGAAAGCAACAGAGGTCATGCAGTTTCAGCCTCTAGAACAGGGTCTGGAAGTGCTTAACAGACTTTGATAGCCTTAGGTTAGTGAGACATAGCTGGTTTGAGGTCTTTTGGTTTGTTTCTGGTAGTAATAGATTTGTCTACATTCTGTCTCAAGCTGCATTTAAGTCTCTCAAGATAAAGTATACGTAGAATTAAGGTGAAATGGTAGCAAAACAAACACTTTAAAGTATTTTAATACTGAAAATATTTTGTTTTGTAATGAAGGCAGAACACTGTGCAGAATACTAATCGTGTGGATTTATCTATTTTCCCTGTATTTCTTGTTTTCAACAGATGGCTTCAATGAAGATGTTTCAGATACAGTTCCACACAGGTTTTGTGCCCCGAAATGCTACCACAGTGAAATTTGCCAAGTATGTTGACACCTGTTCCTATGTAGGAAACTGGCAGAAGTTTTATTTGAAACTGTTTAGTCTGCCAAACCAACGTGGCAGGGGGAGGAAATATGGTTAGTGTAGGAAGTAAATGACTTTGATTGCAATACGGTTCTTTTGTTTTCTCATCTGAAGGAAACTGAAGGTTTTGTTCATAATACAGCAAAAAAACCCCACATACCAATATACCATCGGTTTAAAATCCGTAGAAAAAGTATACAAATACAGCATGATACTAACTGATACTGATACAGCCTGATACTAACTCCTTTAAAAATTTGCCTTGGACTGTGGTGAACTTAATCTAGTTAGCAATCAGTATCAAGAACCTACTTGTATGCATCTTTTCAGGTATGATCTGGATGCCTGTGACATACAAGAAAAATATCCTGATTTATTTCAAGTCAATCTGGAAGTAGAGGTGGAGCCCAGAGGCAGACCTAGCTGTGAACAGCCACCATGGGATAACATGAATATAAAGGGACTGAATCCCAAGATCCTCTTCTCCACCCGAGAGGAGCAACAAGAGATTTTATCAAAATTTGGTAATGAATCTTTTGAAAAACTAGAGAACATGCTAAAGTTTCTAATGTCCTTAACATTTGAGGCTTTTGTTTCATTTCTGACATTCCTTTAAATGAAAGAAATTTAAAAGGTGTATTTTTTTGTAAATATCACTTAAAATTTTCCATTATATGAAGGAGTATAAATTATCCTTCAATAAGGGATTATAATTTTCCTTGTCTTTACACTTTATCCACTGTCATTACATTTGCTTGCTTTACTATTTGATAGCTATGAATATCCTATTTGCAGGGATTTTAGCAAATGGAATTGTAACAACCAGGATTTGTAGGCAAAATGTCTTGAAAGAACTTCACTTGGCTAACCGGCACCATTATTTCACTTAAAATCATCTGAGCGTTCCTCACAAATGGTCTTAAGAATAAAACATAAAAATATTTTTAATTACGTATAGCCAAGTAATGTCATAATTCAATTTCTCAACTTCTTCTATTGTGCTCCAGCAGATGTTCAGTTTTTCTGGTACTACGTATTCTGTGCTTCATCTGTAGATGTCTGCATTAATTCTGGTTAATGCTGTTCAGGATCTTTCTTCTTCTCCTGGTATCAGTAATGAGCTTTGACATTTTCATTAAGTCTCTTAAACCTTCTCTGTGCTTCCAGAATAAAAAGCATGATGGAGATTACTGTGGTGGTTTTAGTACACCATACACGAGATCTTAGTCTCTGCTCTTAATATGGTACATCTTAATTACATTTCTTTTGGTACAAGGTAGTTGCTGCCGTCTTACTTTTTTTTTTTTTTTAGCAGGTTATGTTTGGTTAGTGTTATGATATAGATAATTTTCTATTTAACTTAGGTTATGTATATTTTAAAAATCTCTGAACACAGCTCACTAAAGTTTCATTGACAATGAGGATTGTAACAATTACTCATTTTTAAAGTTGTTTTCATTTTCTGATAAATGAAATGTAAGAGTTTCAAATCTCACAAAAAATATTTCTTTAAACTGGTGGGAAGGATATAGGATAAGGACGATAGGTTTTATAAAACTTGCTTATTAAAATTGAATTTGTACTATTCCGTTATTAATGACCTTTCATGTATGTTTTCTGAGACAGACTTTTTTCAGCTTCTCTGTAAGCTACAGCTGAGTATGTGGAAAGAGGGTGCTCTACTGGTTTGGTATTTAGATTTGGACAGCTAGCTTTCTTCCAAGGATTCATCACATTCTTTTCAAACAGTGAATGAACACGTACTAATTTAGGGAGTCTACATACTTGCCTTGGAGAAATCTCCTTTTTGAGAGCTGATACAGCAGTAGGTAACTCAGCCTAACTCAGTCTTACACGAGAGTCACATAATCTGGTGACCTCAGTAAAATAATAAATGTAAGGAGTAGTTAATCACAGAACACAGTGTATTACTTAACTCCTTGGAGATGTTTGTTAACAACTGCCATGTTCTTCTCTGGCTTTATACTCTGCTTGGTTGTTTTTTTTTCCTGTAGCTGCATTTGCTCTTTCCTGCTGTTCTGTTCTGTATTGCGGATGTTGTTCCTAGCTCTTGCATATTCTATACAATGGCACAAGTGAGGTGTCAATTACATTTTCCTTCAAATGTCAGAATGCTTGAGTGCTTTGCTATGAATCTGATGTAATCTGATGTTAAAGTTGAAAACAGGGTCTTGATAGCTTTTGCAGTTGAAACAATAATGCCGATTTCGAATGGAGTGTGAGGGAGGGAATTTTGTGCCTTTGTAGAATAATAGGCACTTTGAGACAGTTGTTGTGGTACAGCAGTCATTCTGTAAGCCAAATACTAGCTGCTATGACCAGGATTG
This sequence comes from Falco rusticolus, assembly GCF_015220075.1. Lineage (NCBI taxonomy): Eukaryota > Metazoa > Chordata > Aves > Falconiformes > Falconidae > Falco > Falco rusticolus. The sequence continues at coordinate 31,073,284 of NC_051210.1, read as the reverse complement.
AGTTTTGGAAGTTTCTCCCCAAGGGTTCTGACTTAAATTCTATTTTATAGGGAAACCAGAGCTGCCTAGACAACCAGGTTCAACTGCACAATATGAAGCCGAAGCATCCCAGCTGGAGCAGTCTTCAGAAAGTGCACCTACTGATACAGAATCCCCACACAGCAGTAGTACTGATGCAAATAACTTCTTTCATTCTCTGGACTGGAAAGGTATGGGTTTTCCTCTGAAGTAACTATTTGTTGTGCTTGTTGTCTTATACACCTTCCAATGAGCGCTTAAACCTTCTTATGCAGCAGAAGTCACTATTTCACCAGACCATGACAAAAAGCTATTTAAAGAGTGAGGTCTACAGGCCATTCTGCTTCATTTGTGTAAAGTAATGTTTTTTTGGTGTTGTGTGTGGCTTAAACGCTGAGCTAAGTTTTTCTTTTTCTGCACAAATCTTAACCTTAAAGGTCTGCAAGGAAACCTTTGCCTTCCCACAGCCCCCTTAGGCTGGCTGAGGAACAGAGAAAAAGTAGACTAGCCGGTGGAGTCCAGATCAGTGTTTGGACTGAGAAAATGTAAATTTGTAGTGCATGTGCAAGTCCTTTTTCTGGGTTCTGCTGTATTGGCAAAAATATCAGTAACTGCTCATGCTGTCGCTGATGTTATTGTTGAGTTGGAGCAGCAGTTAGTGATCTGTTGTGGTTTAACCCTAGCTGGCAACTAAGCACCACACAACCACTTGCTCATTTCACACACACCCTGCCCCAGGATGGGGAGGAGAACCAGGGAAAGGGTAAAACTTGAGGGCTGAGATAAGAATAATTTAATAGTTGAAATAAAATAATTAATAATAATAGTAACAATTGTAATGAAAAGAAGGGAGAAGAGGAATAACATCCAAAGGAAAGGAGGAAAAAAACCCCAAGTAATGTACAATTGCTTTGCCAGCCGCTGGCTGATGCCCAGCCAGTCCCCAGGCAGTGATTGGTGGGCCCTGGCCAACTCCCCCAAGTTTATATACTTAGCATCACATTCTGTGGTATGGAGTATCCCTTTGGCTAGTTCAGGCCAGCTGTCCTGGCTGTGTCCCCTCACAATTTCTTGTGCTCCTCCAATCTTCTTGCTGGTAGGGCCTGAGAAACTGGGAAGTCTTTGACTTCCTATAAACATTACTTAGCAACAACTGGAAATGTTAGTATGTTATCCTGTCGTGGCTTAGCCTGAGCTGGTAACTAAGTACCATACAGTCTTTCACTCACCCCAGCCTCACCCAGAAGGATGGGGAGGAGAACTGGAATGTAAAACTTAAGGGTTGAAATAAGAACTGTTTAATAATTGAAATAAAATAAACCCCAAAGAACAATAATAATAACAGTTATGGTGAAAAGGACGGAGGAGAGGAGAGGAATGAAATCCAAAGGGAAGGGAGAAAAGAAAACAAGTGATGCACAGTACGGTTGGTCACCATCCACTGACAGATGCCCTGTCAGTCCCTGAGCAGCTATTGGCAGGCCCCAGCTGACCCCTCCCTGTTTATGTACCAAGCATGATGTCCCATGGTATGGAATACCTCTTTGTCTAGTTTGTGTCAGCTGTCCTGGCTGTGCTCCCTCCCAATTTCATATGTCACTCCAGCCCTTTTGCAGGCAAGGCCTGAGAAACTAAAAAGTCCTGGTATAAATATTACCTAGCAACAACTAAAAAGATCAGTGTGTTATCAACACCGTTCTCACACCAAATCCGGAACACAGCACTGCACCAGCTACTAAGAAGAAAATGAACTCTGTTCCAGCTGAAACCAGGACATCTTCTAAGCCATAAGTGGTACTATGTCCAGAGGTGAATGTCCAAGTCAGTCTCATTTTGAAAAAGTTCCTAACACCTGACCATGCAGAGTGGCAAGCGTGGTACTGAGCTGCCCCTTTGCCTGCCCTGTATAAAGAGGTGGTAGGCAAAAGTTCTTTTTTCGTCAGTGCTTTTGTGAGCTTTGTTTAATTAATGATTGGTTTCATATGATGTCACTGTGTAAGTCTGTCTTATCCTAGTTGACAGAAGAATCCTGGTAATCTAAAGCTGTTTCTTTTTATTCAAGAAGGAAAAAGTCCAGAAAGTGGAGTAGAGGACAGTTCATCTAAAAATGATCGTGTTCAACTATCTGATGATAGGGAGGAGAGTGATCCTTCAGATGAGGAATTCCCTACATTTCCAGGTGAAGAAAGTGCAGTCGCTGATAATGAAAAAGACTGTGTTACTCCAGAAGGCGAGTTGCTTTTTGAAGCAAATTTTGAAGCTCCATCTGCACCATTACAAAAATCTCTTCCTGAAGAGAATGTAGACTTACTTGGACTACATTCCGACATTTCACCAGAACAGAAACAACCTATCTCAGAAGTAAACTCTTCATCAAGTAATGCAGACTTGCTGAACAATCTGTTTGTGAATAATGCATCACAGATTTCAGAAGGGCCCACTGGAGATCTCCTTGGACAAGGAACAGATTTCTTTTTCAGCAGTCAGTGTCCAGCTGCTACTCAGGGTGTGTCTTCAGCAGCAACCATGTCTTCAGGTACATAAAATTAACATTAGTACTCTTCAGCTGGCCAAAAGATAAAAGCTGCTGCTTGCATTTTGCTTGGAAAATGAGTACTGTATTTTTATTGGTCCAGTGAAGCCCTGTTGGTCTATAGCAAGAATCTACATAGAGCAGGTGTTTTACTGCATGAATGAGAGAAGTTGCTGTATATTACCCAAGTATTTTGTTATGTTGCTAGTATCCTGTTAACTTCAAACCATGTAAATGGAAAAGAATCAAATTTTGAATTTAAAGGGGACTCGGTATTTTTAAAGAATCCATAACCTCCCCATACAAACATTACATGCTACATCCTTTTCTAAATCCATGTGTAAATAACTTTTCCTACTAAGGCATAGACTTGTAGTAACTTACTGCTTTACACGAAGTGGGAGAAAGCAGTAGCATTAGGTGTGGTACAGAGCTGTGAGTTTAGGTCAAGCATCTGTGAGGGTTTTTTGTGTTAATCATGTAAGATTGCTAGGCAGCTGGAAATTCTGTAGGTTGTTGTTCAAACCAGTAGGATAAGGGTACTGCTAAAAGGTGTTTTCTTGCTGTTTTTACTGATGATGTTGGCAGGTCTGTATCCTGAAAGAGAATGTTACGTCCTGTTGTATTTGGTATTTGAAACAAGACATTTCAGTTCAGAGGTTCTGCTCCTCTTAGCAATGGATCATTAGCCCTGTCACATGACTAAACTTTAGGGAACAGCAACTCTCTGCCTGATGTTAACGCTAAGATTTCTGAGAATATTAAGTCTAATAATCTGGGTAACTGTTACAAGATTTAGCTTATTTGCACAAAGATAATTCATTTAGACTAAAAGCTTTGATCTACATACAACTGTAAAGTGTTTTTGTAGAACATTTAGGTGATTTCAAATATTGTAATTCTGAAGCAGTGCAGTATTATACTGTGATGAATGAGGAATCAATTTACCTTTTTTACACTGGCAGAAGTCCATAAAAGAGAATCTTTAATACTTTAACTATGCCTTTCTTATATCTACTCCAGGAAACACCTGGGTAGTAGCCATGTATGGATCTAATTTTACCTTTGAATTGGATAAGAGAAAGATAATGGCAGAAGTGAGAATATTTGGCCTTTGTTGTATTTTAGTTTACACATCAAACTTGTACTTGAGATTTTGTGTACGTCTGATACTATAGTAAAATAGCTTGATGACAATCCAGGGTTTGTTTCTTTGAAGTGTTACTGAGTCTTGTACAATGTGGCCATCGCCTCAGGATGTGCTAGGGCACTATGGCAGGGTTATTCCTTTCTTCAGTTTGAGTGAGTTGTGGCAGGAGCCCCTGGGCTTTTGAGGATTTTGACCCTAGAGGGCAGCAGAAGATCTCGAGCCTTTATTCCAGCTGACTGTCACGTGTTACCCCATGCTGACTATAAATACTCTTCCACTTAGTTTTTTTTCATTGTGATCACTAGAGACTTGTTGAAAGCCTGGCTTCTTTTGGTTTTCATTTTTGAGTTGACGTGCTTTCTACCCCAGTCACTAATGCCTTCAAGTCGAAACGGTGGTATGAATGTTTTAGTTTATCTTTTTAGTAGTTTGATAGTAGATTTGTTTAAATTCTTTGGAGGTTTGGCATTATAGAGCATCTAAAAAATGTAATTCTTCTGTTTGCAGTTGATCGGTAAAATTTAAGATGTTTCTTACATGGATGAAGTTAACAATGTTATTGAAAGTATGCAGCCTTTTCAAGGACTTTTGTTTGAAAACGTAGCTGTTCGTATTGTGTATGTACCAACATTGAAGTACAGATGTCTAGAGGAAGGGACAAATGGTGACTCTGTACCAGGAAAAAGTCTTAGAAGGCTGCTGCAGTTACTGACATGAACTTTGCTTTTTGTCTGTGCTTCCAGAGGAGTAAGGCTTTTTCAACTTTGTTTATTCTGAAATTTGTCGTAAGATAATTTTTGGTTTTGCTTCTTTTTTTAGCTGATCCTTTCGACCCATTCACAATGTCATCAACTTCAGAGAATCAAGCCCTGTCTGGTCCAGACCTCTTTGGGGACTTCCTTAATCCAAGCTCGGTATCTACACCTAGTACAGTTCCTTCCACACACAGTTCGCTTCCGCCTTCTTCCAGCTCAGACTTCTTAAATTTAGGTAAGTGTGCTTCTGGTGTTCTGTTTCTGAACAGTTGCTGCTGCTCTGTGCATTTGTCTTTCAGCTTAGTCAAGGTGGATTAGTGTCTTAACAGATCCACTTGTTTTGACTGCTGTTTTAATTAGCTCCATGTTCTGGGAATGCAAATACATATGCACCAAGTAGTGAGAGTCTCCTGTATAATGTCATGCTATTATTTATGAGGCGAGAGGATTTCTAGCATTGCTCACCTTCTGTTGGGAGCTGGAGTTTCCTCTGAGAGTACTTAGAAATGAGAGTACACAAACACCTGCAAAGTTAATGACGATGCTATTTTGATTGTATTCAGTTTTTAAAGATTTTTTCTGAAAGACTTGGAAAAGAAATGAGCAAGTCAAATTATAATGTAGCCAATTATTTAAATGCAAGCTGAAGCTAGCTTGGACCTTCTTGATCTGAATGTGTTCTGGTAATACACTTGTGGAGTACATTATGTAATACTCTAATCTTATTTCTTTCATTTAATTTCTGACGTATTCTTGGTGATGTCTTTTCCTCATGCATTTATTTTAAAATCTATTTGTCATTAAACAAAAAGCTTTGTGATCTGTTCGGTCTTCTCATATCTCCTTGCTAAACACATTATTTTCAAAGTGTTACTAAGTAGAGCTTCTGAGCATGCTCATTCTTTAGAGAAGCATACCCTTACAGAAATGGAGTGGTAGAGCCAGAAGTGTTGGCATTTTAAATCTGACTTTCAAAGACAAGTGTGGGTCCTCTCCATAGGAATGGAGCTTGTGGCCAGTCTGTAACAGCTCTTTGCTGCTGTCTCATCCCGCACTGTTCCCTGCTCCTGTGTAGGTCCTTCCCATGGGTTAGGCTTTCAGGAACATGGGTCTCTGTAGGGTACAGTCCTTCAGGAGCAGACTGCTCCAGTGTGGGTCCTCCAGGGGCTGCAGCTCCTGCCAGGAGCCTGCTGCTGTGTGGGCTCCTCTCCATGGGCTGTGGCTGTGTCCAGCGTACATCCATCTGCACGGGCTCATCTACAGGCTGCAGTGTGGATATTTTTACTCCACTGTGATTTTCTCCACAGGCTGTGGGGAAATCTCTGCTCTGGCACCTGGAACACCTCCTCCCCTTCATCCATTGGCCTTGGTGTCTGCAGGGCTGGTTTTCATTTGCTTTTCTCACTCACAGCTGCTGTGCAGTGTTTTTTACCCTTTCTTATTTATGTATGTGTTTCCAGAGGTGAAAACAACCCCTCTTGGCTGAGCAGCACTTGGCAGCTGTATCCTGCGGTAGGTCTATTGGAGCTGGTTGTGTCCAGCATGGAGCAGTTAGGCCTCTCCTCACAGAGTCTGCCCTTGCAGACCCCTACTTAGAAATTGGATGTAGTTAGGAATGGTGGTATCACATTCCTCACCCTGAATCCAGCAGCATTTTCTTCCCAGCACTTACTGCATGCAGTTTTGAGTTGCCATCATTGTTGGACAGTCTTGTCTAGTTGACCCTGCCTTTGAGTGATGCAGTCTGAGTGTTAGCTACAGAGAAACTTGTTTAAAAAAATGCAGTATTTGCCTGTCTGAGATGAGGCCTTCATCCTTGAAATAAGACTAGCCAGCTGATTAGCCTCTCTACCATGTATTTAAGCATTATATTTGAGCTGTGGTTGATTCTGCTGAGAAGATCCCACTTGCTGCTTTCTTTGCAGCATTTTTGTTCTGGCCTGGATACAGTAACAGCTGTGTGTTATAGTTGTATAGTTGCCAGTTTTATGCTGCTTTTAATTATGACACTTTCATTGTCACTACATGAGATTACCAAGCAGATGATACTTTTTTTTTTTCTGTAAAGCAGAAGTTTTAATCAATACTGATCTGTGGAGCATCATCTTGGCCAAAAAATCTCATCTCACTCCAGAGTCAGGGACCTCTGAAGATTATCTAGTTGACCTGCACAAAGCAGGGTCAGGTAGAACAGGCTGCTCAAGACCATGACCTTGCTGATTTTCATTGTTTCCAAGGATGCAGTCTTTAACAAGACTCAACAACCTCTATGGGCAACTTGTGTGCCAGTACTTGACTACTCTTACAGAAAAAACTACTGCTTAGATGGGGTTTCCTGTGTTTCAGTTTGTGCCTATTGCCCTCTTGTCCTTCCACTGAACAGCACTAAGAAGCCTGGCTGTCTTTATTTCTTCCTGTTAAGTATTTATACACATTGGTAAGATTGCCCACCCCCAGTCCTTCTCTTCTCCAGATTAAACAATACCAGGATCTTCAGCCTGTCCTCATATCAGAGGTGCTTCAATCCCTATATGACAGAGGACTCTTTCATATACTAAATTTAAGTTGTAAAAATACATAAACGTGATTTTCTGCTCTCTGAATGTTTCCCTGCAACCTCTAGGAGACCACCATCAATGTTCAGCTGTTAGTAACATCTGAGCAAGTACAGAAGAAAAGAAATATTTTGACACATGACTTCACTGCTTACTGTTTCATGTGTACTATTCCTTATTTTGGCTGAAAACTTGCACTGTGGTAAATGCATTAGCATACTGCTATTTTAATGTGATTTCTGGAGCTTTCTGTCAACACAAGGAAAAGATGCTTAAAATGTACCCATCTTCTTGTTTAGTCTACAGTTATACAGGGATTTCCCAATCTTTCTCCATTGATATTCAGGCTTTAAAAACCCTGTGGGAGTGGAGGACTTGGGATAATATTTCATGCTCCTTATCTTTACCGAAAGGACGACTTTAAAATGGACGACTTTTCTGTGTTCAGCTGAAATGGAGTATGTATTTGTGACCAGATGGAATGGTAAAGGCTCAGGTATTTAGCAGGGAAGTTTGAAAAATTAATAGCTGTAATGCTTCTAACATGAGTGAGTGAAAGGACGTGGTAACTAGCAACTGGAGAAGAGGGCAAATGAGGGCGTGTTTTCAAATGACGTATTTGGAAGAATTATGTTGAGCAAGCAGAAGAAAGTGCAAACAGGAAGTCATTAAAGTGAGGAACAATTTTAAACACACTAAAAAAATTAGTAGTAATGTCAGTGTTCATTCAAAATAAGCTGCAGCCATGAGACATGGTGAATCTACTGTTAGAGCGGTAATACGTGTCTAGAATTAAATTTTAGCGATGGGTAAGCTTTCTGGAGTAGTAAACAGTTACTGAACCTCTATAGATAACAGGAAAAAGCGGTTTCAGTGAGCGTAATCAAGAATTAGAATTTTAGGCTTGTATTTCTTAGGGTGCCTTGAAATTTAAAATCATAGGAGTGTTAAAATGTGATTTCAATTTGTAGGAAAAATGGGTCTTAAAGAATATCTGATCTGTTAAGGCATTCTATCCTGTACTATAAAAATGTTGATCAATTTTGCTAAATGGCAGTATGTTAACAAGGTATTTTAATTTTCTGTGAAAAAACTAGTAATTTAGAGAAGCTAGTAGGATGACTGAGTTCAGAATCGATAACCTGCACTTGAGTGGCCACACTTGCAAAAACAAGCTGTCACCAGTAGCTGGAGGAGTATCCTTTTTTCCTTAGTAGGTACCTGCTCAGCGAGCGCTTTTGAGAACAGAAAGGATTTGTTTGGATATGCAAGTAGGTGGTCATCTCTAATGCAAGTTGAGTCAGGAATGTGTTTCCCTTTGCAAGAATGAACTGATCTGATCAGGAGATGCAGAAGGTGATCAAAAGAAACCTGATTGACCAATGTAGTATTCTCCTGTGTAGAAGTTAGTTTCAGGCTGTTCTCAGTCAGGCTTTAGAGAAGGTTAAAAAAACCTTGTGTCATATTAAACCAGCCTCTTGGTCCACAGAAAATCCTGTTGTCCTCTGTGATTAAAGGATTTCCTGTAGAGATGACAAGTTAAATAAAGAAAACCTAATGTGAGGTGGTGTGTTTGATAGACTAAAATGTAGGGCTCTTATTTTGGGAAGCTGGGAAGTGTGATCTGATTACCACCAACTTATTCTTGTATCTTAGCTTGGTTGGAGCACTGTTAGTAAAGCACTGTGCTCTGACCTTCAGCAGTTTACTGCTTTATGGCTAAGGATTATACATATGTGCGTTAAAGAAGAACTTAAGGGGCAAGCAGCTATGGATCTCCTTGCCCGTAATAAATTGCTTCAACTTTCTGAATGTTTAGCTATGCTTCATGTTTTACTCTTTCTTTAGATATTCTGCTCCTTTACCGTAATGTATCTGTATGATTCCAGTGTGCCAGGTTACAAAAATCAGGGATTCAGCATGTGGTCTCTTCAAAAATATGTAGAGGTAGGAGTATCATGTTGGTAGCACTATTTCTTGATGTGAAAATCTATTGTAATGCCCAAATTGTACAACTAGAAAGAATGTAGCATAAGAATAAACAGTTGCAGAAGGAACATCTTATCTGTTCAGTGTATTGCACGTTGTACTCCATTGTTTCAGATTTTTGTGATAAAAGCATAACGGATGAGTGTAAGCTTGTACTATTTATAGTGAATTTACTGCTGAACAAGTAGGCTGCTCCCTGCTTTGTTCAGGGTGGGGGATGTGATGAATTTGATTGCTCTTAAACCAGCAGTTATAAAACAGCTGATCCCCATAGTGTGTTCTTAGTCTTTCAAGTGCATTCAGCTGTAGTTTAGTCTAGCTTACTCTTATTTCTCTCAAGCTTAAGTCTGGAGAAAGGGCTGAAAATTGTACCATACCTTCAGAAGACTTTGGAGTCTTTGTGCATTTTATTTTGATATTTTCCTTCACATGCAGCAGAGATGATAATGCTGGAATACAGGCTCTCGGCAGACATTTCCTGCAGAGTATTTAATGTTCTCTGTTTGCAACCATAAGATCTAAGTATAAATACAATTAGTGGATTGAGGTGGTGGAAGGGATATTTAATTTGCTTCAAGTTATTTCCTCAAGTAAGATAAAATAGTTTTTGTGACTTGGTAGCTATTCAGAATGTAAAGCTGAGAAAAGTGAAAAGCTGTGATGTAGTGTCTGAACATCCAAAGCATCAAAACATCACAATTTCTGAAAGGATGGCCGGGTTAGCTTTCCAAATTCTAGTCTTTGGAAATGTCTTCGAGTACCACTAAATATACTGGCTTTGAAATACCACCTTTGCTCTGTAGCACTGACTGTTGTCATAGCATTGAAGGGGCGGTTCTGCTTTGTCTCTGCAAGCTGTGCTTGAAGGGAATGCTCAGAGCTGGCGTGCAGCTTTTGAGTGTTCCTTATCTAGGACCTCTCATTCCGAGGATGGCTCACCTCATACTCTGTGTGTCAGAAAGTGCAAAATCATTTTTTGTCAGGTGGTGGCAGTTATAACCCTGTATGGGATAGGGCACATTCTAGAAGTTAGTGGAAGCAGCCTTGCATCCTTTTGAATGTGACTGTTTCATTATCTGTTCTCAGTTAGCATGGTGCTTTTGCTTTGCACATAGAAAAGCAGCTTCTATCCACTGAGCTAGTGATTCTCAATCTTTTCGCAGAAGAGATCACTCTTCCTGTATTCTGCTTTTTAATTGCATGCATTCATTCATGTATTGAACTGAAAAGGGCTGTTAGTTTGTCAAGAGCTCCCTTTGTCACACGAGGCCTGGAGTAGTCAAACCTGCAGTTTGAAATGACCTGGCTCCACCTGTTAGCACCCAGACTGCTGAGTGATATGGAGCACTGTTTCATAAGCACTGCTGCTTTCTCGTTAGCCGTTGTGTTGTCAGGATCATCAGTGTGCCCTGAAGCCAACCCTTAGCTAGTCCTTTTGCCCCGGAGACCGAAGTTGTTAAAATCGTAGCACTGCCTATGCATGAAAATACCTCCTCTATGAAGTGCATGAGATGTTTCAAATACAAATGAAGGAATTCCAGTGGTAAAACCCTTCTGAGTCCTGTGTAAGACTGCATGGCTGTGTTACGGGGAAGTTTAAGCAAGCTGTGTAGTTGGTCATTGTAGCTGGCAATGTGGTACACAGTTCTATTGGTATTGGCAGGATATCAATTATTGTGATGGTTTTCTTTTTCTGTAGGGAATTTGACACCAGAGCCACCTAAAATAGCATCTTCTGCAAGCCATCCAGATCTCTTAGGTGGATGGGATTCTTGGGCAGATTCCTCGGCAACGAGTGATGTAGCATCACCACAGTTGAAGCCTCTTTTTGAAGGTATTAAATTCTTCCATTAAAGGGAATAAGAAATACTCCAGACTTAGTCAGTTTAATCATCTGATACTGCTGAACTTGCCTTCATGCCTTTTTGCTCTGTTGCTTAAAGGACTCCATGCTCTTGTGCTTAAATGCCTCTTCAGTAAGGCACCTGTGTAGTTTTTCAAAGTACATTCAAGGCTGAGGAACCAAATAGTTTGTTGTCTATAGTAATGGTGATTCTTGCCATGGTAAAAGATGTTGTGGGGCAGAATGGTGGGGAGGTTTACATGAGACGTTGTGGAAATAGTGTGTTTACTCATTTTCTCAATTTCCAAATACACCAGGTGCATGATATGTTTTCTTATCACATAGGCCAAGCTTTTACCACAGGGAGCCAGTCCAGTGTGTCTTCAGGTCTGTCTTTCAGCCAGGCTAAGTCTCAGAACTTTGATCCTTTTGCTGATCTTGCCAATCTTGGATCTGGTCTTCCAGGTAAGATGTTAATTTTAAGAGACTATACATAATGCCACTAACATTTGATTTGTTTCTTGTACCAATAAATGTAACTGATAGCTTATGTAAACCATTTTCTTTTAATTAACAAACAGCTTGAGGCAGTTGCTGGGAGCAGACAAGTAACAAGAAAAGACTGAATTTTTACTCAGATTGCATGAAACATCCAGAATAGTATTTAAGAAGATAACCGCACTGTGACTTAGAAACAGTGTAATACGTAGTGCTTCAGAATCTAGTTCAGAGGGTAAGAGAAACCCAGGGTTGCTGATTAAGTAACTGAGCATGAAGTTTCTTATCCAGCATTGATTGATGCTGTGCTGTGAAGGATATAAAGTGAAACCTGAGTTAAATTCTTTTAGATCCAAAGCAGCAGTTGTTTTATTTCAGTAGGCCTTTGTAGCTCCGCTGCTCAAATATGTCATGTTCAAGATGAGCACAAATCAAGCCCATACTTGTACACCTATAGCATGAGGGTTATTTGTCGGTTTGCACTGCTGTGCACAAGAAGTTATGGAAGATAAGACACAACGTGGAGTAACACTTGTTCCAGGATGTTATCTTCACCCCAGACTCAGGAATTAGCCCTGCAGCATTCTCAAACAGCAGAAAAACTAAGGACAATGAAAAGAGCTGAGGTCCGTGCATTTCAGGACCACACTGCCATAGCAAATGGCTGATCTGTAGCTGCTAAATTTGCCTAGCTGCCAAGAGTCCAAGGAATGATTTGGAACAGCCTGTATTTGTTGAGCTGCTGAATTACAGAAATGTGCTTTTCCCTTAGCTTGGAGCTGACAGAGGTTTTATCCTGTTGCCTTGGCAATTAGCATTGTGTATTGCATTGAGTACCCTCTTGGTGGAATTATCTTATGTAAACATAGGTAACGTACACTATTTGGCTTCTTTATGTTGCCTGTGCATAACTACTTGCAAAATTCTGGTGTTGAAGCAGTACCAATAAGGCTGCTCTGCAGTAAACAGTTTACAAAAACTTTCTAGCTTAATAATTTAGGTTAGTATGGACTTTTTAATAAAATCTATAGATAGTGTGACATTAAAAAAAGTCAACTTATCTTTGACATACTGAACCAGTGGGAGAAATTTACTGGTTTTAGCAGGATTTAGATCAATTTGTTATTCTTTCAGGTAACTTTCAATAGGAAAAATGACTGCATTAGAAAGTAGCCAGATGTCACTGTGCTAGTTAACCTTCTTAGGCATGAACAGAATTTTCAGGGAGTTATAGCAACTGGAGTTTAGACTCGGTGTTGTATTTTTCATAGGAGTTTTGGCCTTCACATAAAAGTCGTCATGAAAGCTGCTTAATTGGGAGTGCTACATAAACAGAAAACAAGCAATAGCTAGAGGGAGGTGTTAGTAGTGTATGAGGCTAGTGGTGGGATACCAAGACTGTTCTGTAATAGTTGTTCTCACACCCTTCATTTCTAGGGATGATCTTGTACCAGAAAGTAGGAGTGTAGTGTTGAAAAGTTGCTAGTGAGGCATTAGCTTGTTCTACAGGAAGAATTTATTTGCTTTCAAGAATGAAATAAGGAATGTAGAATGCTTGGAAAGAGTAGTAGAATGAGATTATTTTTCAGTGTGGAAGGTTATGTACTCTGACAAGTGCTGGGGCTATTTTTTTTTTTTTCCTGTGAATTTCACACATTAGTTACCTCAGTCTTCAATCACTTCTATACAATTGTATGCTTTCATAAAAAAACTAGTGCAATTGTAGATTCTATCAGGTGTTGTATTGCAGTACCAGGTTTTATCAGGTATGGTATTAGAGGTATAGTATGGTATCTTGTAGGTGGCCCTGGGGAGACTTTTTGTGTAAACTGTTACAGCTATGAGCAGTGGCTACCAGAAAGAGCTATCAAGAGATCTGAGGTGTGGGGAACTAGTTTTGAAAGAAGAAAACAAGTTTACATTGCTGTGTCTACACAGACAAGCTTGGGTGTTTTTTCTGAGGCTTTAGGCTGAATCAAAGGGGATAAAAATAAGAACAAGTAAGTTTAAGCTGGCTTGGGATATGTTTGATCTGAAAGTTCGGTTCTAAGCAGCAGCAGCTGATCAGTAATGTATGTGGAGATTCAAATAATAATCTACCTTCTTCCAAGAAATAATGAGATGGGATCATAAGTTTGTCATTCAAGACCAGTGATAAAGATTTTCTGGTTTTGAAGTGTTGGTATTTCATTCATATTAGACTTCCTGACTGGCTTCAGGTGTGTAATTATATTTGACCACTAGTCTTGAATTTGTGGTTCTCTCACTTTTAGGGAATTCTTCCAACATGAAGAAGTCTTAAGCTGTTTAGGATGCCACATATATCAAATGTTTCTCTTACAAAAAAAATCTATATGTATCTAAATTCAGTCATCATTCTATTTTTTGCCTCGGTATAATGCCAGGTATATGCAACTTGTCAAGGGAACTCGGTTTCTAGGAATCTTTCCAAAGGAAGTCAGTCAAGGGCAACTGAATGGTGGCTTGGTTTAGAATAAAAAAAAAATCAGGTTTATTTTCTTCAGTGAGACAAAAAGCTGAATAATGAATTTAGAAGGTTGGAGCTTTATTCTGCTCAATTTGTTTACAGTGAGTATTGTAGAGTTGAGAAAAGGCCCTGTACGTTCTTCCCAAAGTAAGGAGCAGTGAAGCTGCTAAGCAGGGTTATTTTATACTGGTTTAATGAAAGGAAATGGGATACTAAAATTTGAGTCAATATTGTGTTGATACAGAGGCTTGTTGATTACACCAAGGTGATTACAACAGTCTCCTGCAGGTTTCAGTGCCTTTTTTACTCATGTGCAACATTCCCTGCTAATGCTGCTGTAGGATAATGTTTTCATCTTTCTTAAACAGTAGTGCAAGAAATCACTAGAAACTTGGAAAGCATTCATTTGAAAAACTAATTCTATGATCAAGAAAATGTAATATATTGAGAATATTTTATTGTCCTCCGCATATTAACGATTGTTGAAGTATAATGAATTGGGAGGCAGAACTAATGTCAATGCCAAATTATTTTCTGACCTTACACATGCCTAGCTGACCAGGCAAGAGCAGATGCTTCTGCTAAAACTAACAGTTGAGAACTTTAATGGTAAGAGACAGAGACTTTCAGTAACAGTTCTAGCTCCTGCCATCCAAGTTACTCGTTAATGAGACTCTTCAATTCATTTTAGACAAGTTTTTCTGTAAGTGTTCTCTTGTATAATGGTATCACTATAAACTATGTGGTTGGATGTCAAAACTAAACTGTCTTACTTGTATTAAACAGGTGACAGATACTGAGCTGAAAAACTTAATTAGGTGTTTATTGTTAGGTTCCTCCAGTGGTGGACTTTCAAGTAGTGGCTTTGGTCAGAAGACTGCTCCATCTCAGAAGCTGGGAAATCAGTGGCAGAAATCGATGAAACCACAAAGTACTTCATGGCAGTCCCAGCCCAAATCCAGCACAGCAGCTAAACCCAATTACACAGTAAACTTCAGTGTCATTGGGGGACGAGAAGAAAGAGGAGTCAGAACCCTAAGCTTTGGTAAGTTTTCTGAAGGCATCACTTATAATGGCCTGCTGAAGTTAGTCAGATGCTCTGTTAGCTGCAGACACTCTTGTACCTTCATTTTTTAATATCTGTTGAGATTATTATCTAGTAGAAATCAGAAAAAAGCTTGGCAAATCTGGTGTTCTGCTTTTGCAAAACTACACTGGAATATCACAGAGATAAACTGGCCATGACCCCAAAATATTTGCAGGTGCGGGTATAAAGTCTCAAGGCTATATTCACTAACCCACATGGGTGCTGGTTTTGCATCACTGGGTTAAAAAGGTAAATTTGACCTATCCAGGGGGAGGTGGTTGGTAATGTTGCTTCATGCTAGTCCACTTGTGATACACAGGTAAAAGGATGCAACATTCTTCCTACCTGAAGAATAGCAGCTACCCTTAAGAAAGGTTGAGGTTAAACTTACTGGAAATTCTTGTGTTTCCAACAAGGATGGGGACAGGAACAGGTGGAGTCATTCCTGGAACTAGTTCCTTAAGATATTCCCACTGAACAGGCAAACCTAGACATATAGGGATGGGCATAGCCTCTTCTATGTTAACCTTCTTGGAAAAATTTATTTTATTTTATTAGGATTATGGTGAGCAGTAGGTACTTATGTATGTTGAAGTAATTCTGTTGATCTGTATCTGCAAAGAGGTGACAGGATAGAGAGGCAGTGGGCATAAGTTGCAGCCCAGGGAAGTCTGGAGAACAGGGAAAAAAATTTCATTTAGCATCATGAAATGCTGAAATGGGGAAATGGATCTTGTGGTTCCTTGTCCTTGAAAATAGGTGGACCTCAACTGGACAAGGACCTGAGAAACTTACCTTGTTGTCCCTGTTTTGATTGGGCATTGGGCTGGATGACATCCAAACACATCTTCAGAATTTAATTATTCTACAGCTCTCTGAAATTTGTTGGTTCTGTAATGACTATTCATGTTTTATCCCTCCATTATTGTGCTTGTTTCAACATACTTAAATGTTGAGTAAATACTTTGGACTAGAGTGAGTATATGGTCACTTGAAAAACTGCTGCGCGGCAGTTAGCATTACTTTATGGTGGAGAAGTGGAACTGTTTCCAAAATCATAAATAGGTAGGTGTGTATTCCCTCGTGCTCCATTTTTTTAAAAAAGAGGATGTATAAGTATTTAGTCACATGTACACACACGAGGTTATCTGCTCTGCTGGGCTGAGAACTTGTCAGTAACCCCTCTTGTTCTTATCCTTCCGTAGTCTTGTAATTCATTTATCAGGCCACTGAAGAATATTTGTCATGGTAGTGAGATCTCATGCAGGTATGTCTAAGTGCAGTGTGTTTTCCCCGTTAATGTATTCTCCTATTAAACTTTTCATTTAATGTTTTTCTTCTTTCATAGGTCAAAAGCCAAAAGTTTCAGAAAATGACTTTGAGGATCTTTTATCTAATCAAGGGTTTTCAACTAAATCTGATAAAAAGGGACCAAAGACCATTGCTGAGATGAGAAAACAAGAAATGTCCAAAGATACGGATCCCTTGAAACTCAAGGTTTGTTTAATGTTGATTTTGGTTTATAGTGAAAAGCTGCACTCGTGATTGGAACTACTGATAACAGCAGAAGGATACAATGATTAACAGAGCAAACTAATAGAACAGAATGAAGTTCTATCTGTATTTAAACGAATATAACTGTAAAAGTTAATTAGCATGAGCAAGAAGCAGTTGGCAGTGAATATAGCACAAGAAGTGTGTGGATGGAACGTGAGTTCCTGTTTGTTTCAGCTAAGCTTGGAGAATTAAGAACCTGGGATTTTGTCCATTTCTTGAAGCCCAGACTGTTCTTTATCTCTAGTATTCCTAAAGGTCTCCTTAGAAAAGGTGGGTTTGGCTGATAATACAAAACTACACTTTCAAAAAACAGGTGGGTGAGTAGTTGTCTTCAGGGTGACCACTTCCTTGCATTTATCGGTTAACAAGTGCTAACCTAAGAAATTATGAAAAGGTACAGTTCTGGAGATAGGCTGTAGAACTGATCTGTGGGGTGTTGCCTGATCGGCTGTTCAGATTTTTTGATGTATTACTCATAATATCAAATATTAGTAACTTCCAGTTTTGTAGTCTTTATGGTGCTTCAGATATTAATAAAAGAACTTTGGAGGGATGATGAAATTTGTTTTCACAAAGTGTTTTACTTGAAGAGAGTGTACACAGCTTGCATGGTTACCTTTTGACACAAATCACCATAAATGGAAATACGTACAGATTTTTATTTACCATACTTGTTGCTGATAGAGGGCAGAGATTTTCAGATTACTGAAACCAGTGTTCAGTGAAGACACTGTGTCACTGTATCACAGTGACTTGAATATTTCTCTTTAAGTCTCTAAAACGGCTAGTTACTCTAATCAACTTTCCTGGGGGTATCTGAAAGAACACTTCAGTTTGTGCACCCCTGCAGGTTGCGTAAGTAAACATTAACTATTAATATACATGATCTGAAACTTTTGTACAAATAAAGAAAGAATTTTAGTAAACTAATGCTGTGGCTTGACAGGGAGTTAATGTAATTGTGACAGATGTTCTTAATTACTCCAGTCAGTTTTCTTGTCATTAATTCTACAAGGTTTTGTAATATGTTACTCTCATAATTTCTCTTGCAACAACTGAATTTCTGCAGTGAACTGGTAACAATGAGCTACTCTGTAATGGCAGATGTAAAATACCACTTTTAGGTGGTTAATGGTCTGGGTACCAGAAAGAAAAATGTAGTAGAGCAGTTGGACCTCTGGGGTGAATGCAGCAAGACAACTGTACTTGGGTCTTAATCTTGTGGTCTTGTACAGAGTGAAGATTATGTCTTCAGACAGACTGAGAACGTTTACAGTGCTGCATCATTCTATACATTCTGTTTTTCCCAGATTCTTGAATGGATTGAAGGAAAGGAGAGAAATATCAGAGCATTAATATCCACTCTTCATACAGTGCTTTGGGAAGGGGAAAATAAGTGGAAACCAGTCAGCATGGCAGATCTAGTAACTCCTGAACAAGTAAAGAAGTACTACAGGAAAGCAGTGCTTGTAGTACATCCAGACAAGGTGAGCATGTGCCTCGGATCTTGTTTCCTTCTAGAAGGAATGCGAACTGTTTTTACCACACCATGCTAGTCCCTGAGGTGATGCAGCCTTATTTCTTGATTAGCACACTAGATGCTCTTCACTTTGCTTCTGTTGTCTTCTGGATTTGGTGTCCTCCTGCGTTCAGGTAGTACAGGATTTTTCTTGTCACCCTGTCACAGTGCAGAGTTCCAACAGGTAAATGTTAACAAATGAAAGATCCCATTAAGGTTGTACTGAGCACCAAAGTCAGTTATGCTGGGTTCTGACTGACTGCAGGCAGGTTTAATGCTGATTAGTAGAATCTGCTTTATTTCTACCAGCTGATACTTCAGGTCTTTTAGGACTATTCACCAGTGTATGAAGACTCGGAGGCCACCACAGCAAAACTGGTGGAAAAAACCTGCTGAGCCTCCTTTAATAAACAACTTTACTAGGAACCAGAAAAAGTAAACTTTACTAGAGTAAACAAATTAGCAGTTAAAAAATACTTGATGAATGTGACATTCCAGTTGTCTTTTAAAAATATTTAATGCATTCTGTTGCTGTTTGTTATTCTCCCAATGTATAAAGGTAGCTTCTTATCCTGAGTTACTGCTCTAGGCTGTGTTTGAGATAAAAAGATAAACATTGAATATACCGGGTTTGAATTTTAAGGGTTTTGTATCACTGGTGGTTCAGTGAGCCATATTCTAAGCCATATGTTGTCCTGTATCCATAACAAAGAAACAAGACATTGTTCATTCTTTTCTTCCCCCCAGTCCTTTGCTGATTTTGGCCATGTTGCTGTTCTTGCCCATGTGCCTTCCTCCACCATTGTGGTGGTTTTTTTGGTGCTTTCTGTAAGCCCCTTAGTGCATCAGTGTCAGTATGCAGGTCTTTAGAGGCATTTTCTTCCTCTTTTTTTTTTTTTTTTGTTTTTTTTGTTTGCCACTTTGACTTAAAGCAGTCCGTAGAAGTGTCTGTAAAGTACTGCAGCTGGCAAAAGCCAAGCAGCAGGAGAAAGGGAAGGATAATGGAGAGGGCTCTGGGGCTTCCTTTTTGTGTTGGAAAGAACCTGTTAAAATGGCTCGTCTTGTGGGACTGAATCTTCACTAAGCATGAGGGTTGGGTTGGCCCAGAGGCAGGGCTGATGTGAAACAGGCAGGGAATCAGGAGCATACCATCTTCATTTGAATATGGAGGCATATGCACAGAAGGTGCTATGCAGTTAATGTTGAATCTTAGTATCATTCACAATAAGCAACAGATTTTTCTCCAGGAAATCTGTCCCAAAGGGGTCATCTTAAATAGTGCTTAAATGTTGTTCTTGTACATTACTGCAAGGTCTGTCAGGAAGCAATCCCAAAAATGACTGGATTTGATCATTAACTAATACTCACTAAAACTATTTATGAAAAGAACGGCTTCAGAATCTTTAAGTTGTTTATGAATTGCACTAAAAGTTCGAAGTAATGTAAGGAAACCAAGACTTCGGCTTTGTTTAAAATAATCATGCCAAACTTTGGATAAGATCGGAGAGAGCTGTGTGTCTGCAAAATTATATTCACGGAGCAGTCTAAAGTTTTTGAATAAGATAGCAAATATAAAAGGGGTGAGATCTTTCCCGAGTCACACAACTTCTGTTCTTTTTAAGCTTCTAATGTGTTCTGGTTTTTTTCAGGCCACAGGACAACCTTATGAGCAGTATGCCAAAATGATCTTCATGGAATTGAATGATGCATGGTCAGAGTTTGAAAACCAGGGATCAAAATCCCTTTTTTAAAACTTAATCTGTTCCAGAACTGCTTCCAAAAGCTGGAGCTGAGCATTGTTGTGACTTTATTGTGCCTATGATTTATGAAGAGCTTTATCATGATTTCAGCAGTTTCTATTAATTCATTAGTGTGGTGATGTATTTTGGAAGATGTAGAGTACAAAGCATTACACAGATGCATTAAAAAAACCAGCTGCTTAGTACTTGAAGAAATCGGTCTGGGAGTAAAGATTTCCTTTCAGATTTGTATATGGTAAAATAGATTTTTAATGAAGCTCCATGATTTCTGGTATACTAGTATTAATTAGAAATCATTCCAATTTCATCAGTCTTTGTTTTCCCTCTGCTTTCCTCAATTTGTTTACTATCTTTTAGTAGTTTTGTCATTCATTTTTTGTTTGCTGCCTGTCGCCTTACTGAGTTTTGGTTATCAGCAGTGAATTTGCTTGGCTTATCTCAGAGCTGAAGGTGTATATTTTTATCTGTATTTTCTGTAATCAATCTGATAATCATTCTGTAAATAATGTTTTCTGGCAATACCTGTGTTTCTTATAACAAAGTAACAGGTGTTTAGCCAAAAAGACCCCAAATGTGGGACAGTAAGCCAGGGTTGTTCTTGATCTTTAGTCTTCTTACATACCATGAATCTAGAAACAAATCCTGACTAAATTTAAGGTCTGCATGTTCCTGCTGTTTTGTTATTTATTGTGAACCTTTGGAAGGCAGTACTCTGATGAGAACTTACTTTCCTAGCTCTTAAAATGGTGTCTCTTGCTTCTGATTTCAGTGGAACGTTCCTTCCATTGGACTTTCGGCTACTAAGATAGAAATAATGTTACTCTGAAACTTGAAGTGTAAGCACAAAACATTTTACTCTGCTTTGATTTGTCTGAGTAATACTCCATTACTCACTACCATCTGGGGAGCATTTGAAGTGCTTTAACACATTTTGCTGCATGTCTGAACTTACGTATTTTTGAGATATGCATGACATCAGTGTACATGAAAATACGGAGTGTATTGGTAGACTGTTGCATATCTGCTCACCTACCTTCCGTGCAAGAAGAGTAGACACAAACTTCATAACAAAACTTGCCATGTTTTCTCATCCCTGTCCAGAAGGCGGTTTTTCACTAGTGCTGGGGTGAATGAATGCAAATGACCAATGACTGTTATACTCTGTGTAATAACAAAATGCAATTTATGTATCTAGTTGAAAATGTAGAAAATTAAGTGTTGTGGTATTAAAGCTTTGGCAGCAGTCTCTTGAAGAAAGTACAGTTGGGCATTTAAGGGGATATTTTTATCATCTCACTGTTTTATACATTTTGCATGCTGAACTGAGAGTGAAGCTGTACAGTTATCAGAGGTACCTGTTCAGCTGAACAACATCTGAAGAGAAAACGTGAGATTTTTTTTTAATGCCAACTGGACAGTTCTGGATGAGGCTTTCCACTGCCATGCACTGATGAACATAGTGAACTGAAGATTTGTTTTCTGTAGAAGATAAAGCAGCATGAGGACCAATAAAGATGTTTCATAAGGCTTATATTATTATTATTTTTTTTAGTTACAGCAGTCTGGGGGGAGGGAAGCTAAGGTAAATCCTCTAGAAACATATGTTGGGTCTTAATGTTCCTTCTAAAGGCGAGGGTCATTTGGAAGAAAAATCCAGAAGTTCCAAGAAGTGGTAAAAAACCCCCAAAACAACCAACTGGGAATGAGGGCTTTTCAGCCTTTCTCATGCTCTGTACTTCATTGTTAGTTGGTTGTCTGCTGTACCGGCTAGGACTGCACTCAAACTATTACATACCCATTTCACTGTAGCTATATTCTTAATGTCCACAAGCTGAAAAGCTTTTAGAACAGGCTACAGAAAAAAATGATTAAGCTGAGACTTGATTAGATACTGTGAATTGTCTGTGGGCTTAAAATGTATATTTTCCATTCATGCTTATATTATTATTCATTGCACAGTTAGATTTTGAAATGTTGAAGTGAAATTGTGCCCTGAAAGCTAGACTTTATATCTGCTTCTGCTGCCTGCAAAGCTTGAGGTTGAGGTGACTGAATGTTGCCAATAGGTTAATGTGTCTACCAGACTTCACATGTGGCACTTGAAGTTCTGTTGTGATCTCCTTTACTCTTGTAGCAAATCACAGTGCCTTTTGGCCCATGTTTCTAAGTTCTTTTGTCTGTTAATGACAACTGACTCATACCATGCCGCCTTTGTAGCCTACCGGGATCCAGTTTTTCAAAGCCAGTAGCTTGACACGGTTATTGCAGGAGCACAGAAAAACAATGCAGCATAAATTAAGGAAAGAGTAGAGAAGAACATCCCGATTCTAATCTGCATCTCAGATTTTTTTCTAAAGTTGACCTATTCCTACCTTCCTCTGCTAAAAAGTCATCTAGACTGGTAGAAGGAACCTAGAAAGGTTTGTAGCCTGCTTTTCCAGGCCTTTTAGGAGTGCTACTGGTAAGCTATAGACAAGCGGCAGTACCAAGTGCTAGGCTTTTCTGCAGAAGTTGCTATAAAGCAGGGCTTATAAAATGATAGGGCAGGTTTCCACTAGTTATTTCTGAATTAAGTTGCTTATGTTACATTGCTGTTAGATCTGGAGGCCACCTTAAAATGGAGATCTGTGAAGAAGAATCTGTGTTAGGAGTGCACGTGACTAGAACCTGCCGCATGTGGAAGAGTGGTGTGTTTTGACCATGTTGGAGGAAATCGCTTGGTGTCTTTAACCTTGGGCATGCCTCTGATGTTTCCTGATGCTGTCAAATTTCCTTGAACTTCACAATAGGGAAGAGAAAGAAAATGAGCATACATTCATATTAGATCACAGGGTTATACTCCGTATTGTTAGTGGGTAGTGATTGCCAAACATCAAACCTGGGAGGAAAACTTCCTCTGCTTTGTCGTTTGGGTAAAGTTCAGGTAGTTTGCTAATCAGTGGTAACTTCATTCAGCGAGTACAGAATGGAAAACCTACAACAGTACTGAAGTGCATTTCCTTCAAATAGAGGCTAAGCCCTTGGCATTCCACCTGTGAGGGTAACTAGTGTTCATGAAAAATGGCTTGTTTACCTCCACTTTCTTGCTAATTCTAGAAAGTTCCTCCAATGTTGTCTTGCCAAGCACAGAGTAACAGTTCCTTCCTGAACGCAGGCTAAGCCCCAAAGCTGCATGCCCAGGACTGAGATGGCCAGGTTGCATGCACCGTTCCACGTCTCAGGGCCAGGCTGCAGTTTCCACGGCAGCAGCAGTATGTTTGCGTAGTGATTGGCCATTGGGTTTTCTGTTGCTCACAGGAGTATTTCGGGGTAGCATAAATGGGGAAACCTTGTTGCTCCTTAGCTGTGACCTTTAACTGTATAACAATTGCAATGTAACAAATGCTTTGTAAATAAGTTCAGATTAGTCTTGTACAGATGCCTGTGCTTTGTGAGTTGGTTGACATTTTCTGTCAAGGATTTGCGGGTGATTGACCTGCAAAAGCTGTATAAGGAATGTATCATTTATTGCCCCTTGAGTCTGTCCCTGGTGCAGAATGCCCAGTGACAAGGAGCAAAGGGTGTGACTCAGCTGAGCTGTGGTTCTGATCTCGATGAATCTTGCAGTGCTCACTTGCTCTCTGTTTGGGTGAGTTTATTGTAGGCTGCAGTTCGGACTGCATTAAGCTTCTAACATACGCTCCAAAAATAAGAATTCAGTCATTTTTATAAAGGATACACGTTGTCACAGGAACTTTTTATTACCAAAAGAGGATTAAGAGGCATTGTGAGAACTCCCAAAACTCTTTAGTGGAATGTACTGTATATTTGCAATGTAGACTTCTAGAAGCGATTGTCATCTCTGATAAGGACTTAGTTGTTCTGAGGTCCTTATTGTATTTACCTGTAGTTGTGATTGTACTTTCTATACCTGTGATTTTTCTAGTTTGGGGATGTGGAAGGACAGAACAGATATTCATTCTTTGCAATCTTTCAGGAAATGCAATGTACTGAGTAATTTTGCTAATAGTGAAAATTATACCTGTATGTATATAATGGTAATATTGTCAAATTAAGCCTTGTTTCAAAGTAGGTTTGATGTTTAGCACAATGTCCTTGCACAGAATATTTTGCTTTGAAATGTATTACAACTTAACCAGTGATCAATTAAAACAAACAAAATGACTTTGCATGTTTCTTTCTTTCCCAAGGGAGAAGCAACCCGAATACACAAAGCATTTACGCTGCCTCTTTCAGAACAATATGCGAGTGTTAGAGAAGTGGTTCTCATTAGTTGACCGAACCTCTTAGAAACCAAGTGTGCCATCAGAAGTGTCTCTTCTGTTGAAGAGTCCCTGCAGTGTGCTCTGTGGTTTGGCAGCTGAATTTCTTAGACTGCCTGTATGGTGCCGTCAGGGGTTCTTGCACAGGACTTGGTGTAATGCAATGCCATCCCATCCCCCAAGAGAAACTTACTCTCCCATCCCCTAAGAGAAACAAGAAGCTTGCATATCTGCGTGACAGGACTCAAAGGGAAGGAGAACAGGAACAAGTGGACAAGACTGAGGGAGGAATGAGCAGCCTGAAGGGAGATGGGCGGTGGGGGTGGGGGTGTGTAACGTACAGTGATGAAGGACTTCATGGATATGGGGAACTGTGAGGGAACGCAGGAGGAGGAGGAGTCACTGCTGGGGCAGTACTTACAATGTGCCAAGAAGTGTCTTTTGGCTCTATGCTCTCAAACAAGAATGAGGGAAGTGGAATCTTTCAGAGTTGGGAACAAAGCACTTGGTGACATTAAAAAAAGTTTATTTTTTAAAAAAAGAAAAGCATAGCAATGTAGAACTACCACAGAGGATCCCCAAGGAGAAGGGTGGAAAACAGGGAGGATAGGGAAAAATGGAGACATAACCAAAGGAGCATGGGTGGGATATAAGCATAGGGCAGGGAGGAGAAGCATTAGCAAGCTGAGAAGCAAGCAAAGCAAAGCTCTGTTAGGGAAAGGCTGTTGCCATTGCTAATGTTTTGCATATTCTGCTTACTGCTCTGAAGAGTCTGATGAAGTTACAAGAACTTAATATAAGATAGCTTTTCTAGCATTTTTTTATCAAATAATTTTTCTACCTGTATCCCATAAAGAACATGCTGCTCCTTTGGCTGTTAATCTGTTCAGCGTGCAAAGCTGCTGAAAAATGTATTGCTAGCTGCTTCCAATCCTTTACTGCTGCAGCAAGGAAGGGTAATGATAGTCAGTTGCACCTTTCTTTGCCATATACAAAGCCTCTGTCTACTCCCAACGTGTATTTAGAAAGACTTGAGTTGGGGGTACAATCCACAGCAGATGGAAGCCCTGCAGTGTCAAGCTGGCACGTGTCAGTAAGTAATCACACCAGGTAGGTAGTAATTACACCAGAATGTGTAACAAAGAAGTAGCACGGCCTTAAATTCAATTTCAGGTAGGGCAAATAAAATGGCAAGAGCAAATGGAGGATTCAAAAAAGGTGACAGAAACGCTGTGCAGAGCACTGTGTACTGTGGAGTGCAGAGCAGCTTGCAGCAAATACGAGCCAAAGGATTCAAAGTTTGCACCATAGACACCTGATCCGGATGCTGGAGTGATGAAGAGGATGCGATTTGCCCTGCCTCAGCACCACCCTCTGTCGTGAGGGTGAGAGGAGGATTTCAAACAGATTTTTACCTTCTATGGAAGAACAGAGCAAAAAGCACTGAAGAAGGGAAAATGGAGCATGTGGGTAGGTGAAGATTGAACTGGAATGATCCCTGTTAGAACAAACTTGCAAGGGGTTCTTCAGCTCCTGTAATCTGTAGAACAATGCTGGCTGTTCTCCTGGGCTGGCTTCCACTCCTAATCGAAGGCCCAGGCACATACAGAATGATGTTTCAGAAGTTCTTCGGTGTGGAATGCTGCTGACAGACACAAGAATTAAGTAGTTCTCTTTGTGTGGGTGTTTGGGGGCTCATGCTTAGCAAGGCTTCACGTGGCCATTATTATCTGGTGAACTTCACTGTTTGCTTCCTTGTTCGTGGTTTGGGTGAGAAGCAGGACAGCAGAAGCACTCTGAGGAGGTGGGGTTGTCAGTGTGCTGCCTCCCTGCCAAACAATATGCATTGTATTCAGCAGACTTCTAATGTGCAAGATGAAACCTGAAAGGACAGCTCATCCAAGTTGCTCAGGAAGCTAATTTAAATTACAAGCCTCTTCAAAGGTTTAAGATTGCAGCTGCTAAATCTGTTTATTTCTCCTGTATGAAACAAACTGAATTTTGTTTCATACATACACAGTACATAGCTGTGAATTTTGAGCACCGGCCAAAACCTTGCTGGCTTTGGAAAGAGGAATACTGTGTTTGTGAAACAACTTACGTAGAAAGTAGAATCAAAATGCCTCAAAACCCAGGGAAATCAGGAGAGCTAGTTGTAGCTGGTGCTTGTTAACGTAGGCATGTTGTGTGCTGTGAGGTGCTGAGTGTTCCCTAGCTTAGTGTTTGAGCTTGGTGCTTCCGTTGGGTTGGCTCCTCTCCTGATCTCTGCTAGCTGGGGCCAGTCAGTTTCATTATGAAGCTCAAAAATGCGAAGTGATGTTGACAGCCTTGCTAGTAGCTGTTAACGGAGTGCTTGACCCAGAGCCTTTCCCGTTGTCTTTGGTTCCAAGACTTCAGCTTCCTCCAGGCTTCTGGAATTTCTAAGGCAAAGGGTTTCGTAAGATGTCATGTGGAAACTGACCGGCAGCAAAGCAGAACCAGAAACAGTAACCTGCAGCAGCAAGCAGCTGCGGTGTGTCATGGATCCTCCTTTCCTGCTGCATCCCTGCTCTGTCTGAATCCTAGCTGTGGTTCACCCAGCAAATCGGAGGTGTCGGGTTTGTTACAGGCATGTATGAACCGTGAGAACCGGAACCTCACAACTGTTTCAATGGATTGAATTAAGGTTCTTGAAACACTGCGTGTTCTGTGTAATTTCACTCTGAGACTTTTTTGTATATTATGACTAAACTTGCCTCTCCTGTCTTCACCGGGTCATCATGAAACCAGGGATGAGTGCGGGGATTTTATTACCAATACCCTTTTTTTTTTTTTTCTTCCCCCACAACTGTCACTTCACCATGGAAGCTGCTCTCCCTTTTCCTTCTCCCACTCCCCCGCTTCCTCGCCGGGCTTTTCTGCTGCCCCTACCAGCATGAGCCTAACACCTATTAGACCTGGCAGTTCCTTATCTGTTTCTGTGCCCACCTGCTGCAGCTGCTTCCCCACATGTGCAGGGTATGGGTCACTTTCAGACCTCTGTATTTCTTTTCTTGTGTGTGAGGCATCGTGAGGAGCACACCTCCCATGGAGAGTTGAGCTGCAATTGTTTACCATCTCTAGATGTAAAAACCCAGTGATTTCCTGGGACTGTAAAATCTTCCTAGGAATTCAGCTAAGGAGGAGAGCCAGAAGGGCTCCATTCTGTGGTCTGCTTTTTCTAATGCAGGCAGCTCTTCTCAGCCTGTCCTTGGCCTTGTGGGCTCCACAGTAAGTGTTCTTCTCCATCCTGCCAGGAGAGGAGGAGGGGAAATGATGGGGAGGCAGCTGCCCTGAGCCAGCCCTTCTGATGGCAGGCAGGACTGTGGCCAGCACAGCTCTGCCAGAAGAGACAGCTGCAGTCCCTGCTGGAGAGGGGGCAGGAGCTGGGGGGTGAGAAGCATCAACCCTCTACTGTGCACCCCTCAGGGTGGGTGGCAGCTGCATTTCTCACTTCAATAAAATGAACCTGACCAGTGGAATTAATAATCGGATGTAATCATGTTCCTTTATTTTGGTAGCCATCTGCTGGAAGAAGGATAGGTTCATAGGCATTTCACAGGTTTTGGGTTGGGTTTTAGGTTTTTGGTTTGGGTTTTTTTGTGGTTTTTGTGGGGTGTTTTTTTTTGTTTGTTTGTAACAAAACCTGTGCCACTAATCATTTTGCATGTGTTTCAGTGTTTTGTGTGTGAATGCTGCAAAAAAAGGGGCTGGTTTTGGATGTCTGAATTCATAGAGCTGATGATGCCTGAGGAAAGACTCACAGCTGTCTGTGGGGCTGGAAGAGCAGCAGAGGCACCCGGCTCATCTCCCCAAGCTTTGCTGGGGAACATGCTGTGCCGCTGGTGCCGTTTCAAGCCGGGGCACTGCTGCTGGTTCTCCCCCTCCAGGAGCCCACAGGCTCAACCACTGCTGCTTTTTAACTGCTACCCCAGTTTAACAGGGCATCCACTACTTGAAGCAGGAGCAAGTAATCTACCTTGCTGTTGGTCATCTTTAGAGCTGGAGAAAAGGGGGAGACGTGCACTACAGGAGTCACTGAACTGGGGTGCGTGGGGATGTGACTGAAAACCGCGTAGGAGAGCAGAGGGTTAAGGGGTAAGCAGGGAGATCACAGGGCTGTGGATTGGAAATGCCGGGCTATGGTGAAT
The DNA here is from genome assembly GCF_015220075.1 of Falco rusticolus. NCBI lineage: Eukaryota > Metazoa > Chordata > Aves > Falconiformes > Falconidae > Falco > Falco rusticolus. The sequence goes on along the minus strand of NC_051210.1, from coordinate 31,045,101 downwards.
AGATGTGACCCTCGGTACACATGTGCAAGTATTTAGAGTGCAGATACTCAGACATAGTTGCCTGCAACAAAGGGAGGAAGAATAAACTCAGGAGCCAAAGCTTCTTGGTGGCACAGTCTGCTATACTGTCCCAATACTTGCTTGAAGCCCCCAGTAAATGAAGCTGTGCCGACTGTTCAGCCCAGGCTGCTTCACCTACGCTGAGGTGGTTGAGCCATCACCTGCTCCTGGGTGGCTGTGAAGGATGCTTGCCTGCACTGTCAAGCACAAGGCTTAGAGGTGGCACCCTTGACACATGCTCTCATAGAAAAGATGCTCCTATGTCCCACTATGTCACTAGTGCTCCTATGTCCCACCATGAATGCTGCAAAATTCCTCTGGCTGGCATGTTAAATACCTGAACTTAGAGTGCTGAATTAAGTTCTGCACTGGGAAGTTTCCTGCCCAAAGAAAGATGCCAGCAACTTCAAAGCAAATTTGACCTGACATGCAGGAAGTAGAACTTCCTACGCTCAGCCTAACTGACAGAAATTCACACAGATTTGATACCAAGACCTTAAAAGCTAACTTTGAGTTTTACCTGGAGGACTAGTTGGAAACTGCATCTTTAATATGATCAAGTGTCTTGTGTATGGTAAATAAAATCAGATGAGCTTCAGCTTCTAATTCTGTTGCTGTCAAGTGTAACATGTCTGCTTCAACTGAGAAATGATAAATGCAGTTCTTTAATTTCAACACTATGCAAATACTATTAGAAGATTACTCCTGATGCTGGAAGATCAGCATCAGCTGGAAGATTAGCATAGGGTGGAAGATCTATTGCTGTGATCCACGGTGGCATGTAATACTTCTTACTCTTCTCCGCAGACAGACTGAAAAGCTAATGCATTTCCCAAAGGCACTTTTCCTAGCACAAGCATTTGTTGTTTGTGCAGAAGCGTACAAAGAAGGAGATGGTAAAAGACCATGCACAGGTCTGCAGAACATGGGTGACCTTTGCATCCCTTAATTGGATGAAGGCTGCATCATTTTTAATGATCCCTGCTGGAGAGCGCACAGGAGAAGGCACACACACCCCTGCAGCTCCCACCTGTGCCACCCCTACACTTTCCCCCAGGGAGTCCCTAGGGTTCAGTGTGAGCAAAGCCAAACATTTTTCTTCTTCTCTTTTCTTGGAAATAGCTTGAGTCCTGTGCAAGAAAATTCCCTGCAGCCTGTATAGGAGAGCTTGTGGAAAGGGCACGTAGGTGCGAGGAAAGCGTTATAGGTGGTGCCAGGGCCTGTCTATGTGGGAGCAGTGCTGCTGCAGTCCCTGTGTGAACCAAGCTGGGCCCAGGGGTGGGTCTGTGGGAGGCCATAGCCCCTTGTGGAGGACAGAGAGGGATTCTGTGGCATTAGCAACATGCTGTCTTCCCAGCAGGAGAGTTTAGTAAGAAACTTATGCTTTGCAGTTCTGCTTTTTGCTAAGGGGCAGAATAAATATTGAAGCGTTAGTAAGACCCAGCTGAGCTGTCTGAATAATCCTCCAATAAATTGCATAATAAGTGAATTCAGTATTTCAGCTATTTACCCTGGTCCACAATTGATCTCTAGCAAATAACACATCCACTTAGCATCTTTCCTGCTTCCAGATATGCTAGTACGGACCGTTCAGCTCTAGAGGCATGGAGGATGAGGTGGAATGAGCCAGTTCCCTCCTTTCTGCTTGCAACATCATGATTTGCATAGTCACCAGGATTAGGCACATCCTGTGCAGCATGAGCCACTGCTGGCTAGCAGAAATACCTTGCTAGGCAGAACTGATTCTACTCCTGCTGCTGCAGATTCAGCACTGAAATCTGACAAGGGAGCTGGCTTAACATCACTGAAGGGAGGACGGTTTGCAGGAGCTTGCTCTATGGCTTGCAGGGGCTGCTGCAGGGAGCAAGGTGGCTCTGGGATGCTGGGTGCCTGCTGCAGTCTCAGACCTCTGACTTCAGGGCAGATATTTTGGAAACACATCATATGATGCCTGGAAATCTGCACATTGCTTCCCCAGGGACTCTGTCCTACACCACCTGCCTTGTGTGGTCTGGGCCCCTGGAACAGGGTCTTGGTGCATTTGCTCTTGTGGACGGATCAGACCTCAGGGTTTCTGGAAAGTTCCCTGATAATACTGTGATGGTGTGAGTCTGAAGCATTGGCACAGCCAACCATGCAAACACAGGTTCAGAGTCAGAGAGAGGATCTGCCCTTCTCCAGAGGCTCGTGTCATGGCAACGTACCCTTTTGTGCCATGGGGCAAGGGACTGAGTGAAAGGAATTGGGTGCCATCTGCCAGCCCTGTGGAGACACATGCTGTCCTGCTTCTGCTGCTTCCCCATGCCATACATCATGCTGGGGCAGGACACCAAAGGAACCTATCTACTTCTGTGTGCCCTGTAAATCCTGTCCCAAATGCCTAGGAGGGGGAGGTGATCCCTGCTCTTCTTCCCCTCACAACAGCTACAAAGCATGGGACACAATGTTTTCCTCATGATCCCAAGTTGCATTTCTTAAGTCTTCTACGTGCCCTTCTGCAACAGACACAACTCTGCCTAACACAACAGCACAAGAGGCTCTGCTGTTCAGTCTGGTCCTTCCTCAGTGCTGCAGAGGGGCTTGCACTTCCCACAGGCTCCCCTCCTGCTCCCCCTGCATCCAACGATTGCTCTGAGCCACAGGGCACCTTCTAATGCTTCCCACCGTCTGCCTGAGGAGCTGCCCGGTGGCTGGGCCTGAGATGGTGAGGTCTGTGCCTAGCATGAGTGTGCTTTGGCCCCAGAACAGGTTTTAGGTATGTACTTTGGAGTCTTGATGCTTGTCTGCATGAAAGGCTTGATGGGTTACAAATGATGTAGAGCCCTGGTGCAATGCACCCCATCTGTTGGGTGGTGGGAACTGGCTAACGTTTCCTTTCTGTCACCCGCACAGCATGATCTGCCCTCTCCTCTCTGCCTTCCTTTATTCCAGAGTGCACACAGACTTAATTTGCTAGTGAGGAGGCGTGCTGGGTATGCAGATCACGCTGTGGTACGCACCGCCCGCCCGTGTTGCTGCTGGGAAGGCTTTAGGAGCTGTGAAATGAGATAAGCCCAAGAGCCTTACACTGGGTATCAGTGGACAAAAGAATCAAAAGTAAGGGTTCTGCATAACAACAACAACAACAAAGATGTATTAATTCTGATGTTAGATGGTTCATGAAATAATTAGCGTTTCCAAGTGTGTCCTAATTTCAGACAAAAGTTAAAATACAACAAGATGAACAGAAAATGACGGGTTATGCTTTTGGAACAAGGCACTTTAATTGAGCCAGATGGGCCCAGATGTTTCCTCCCACTCACTGAAATGATCACCTATTCAGAGAGAAATGTTGTGGGAGAAACTGTAACAAAGATGCAAGAGGAAATTTTCCGCAAGCAATGATTACATTAAAGGGGCTTCAGGCAGCTCTTACTGCTCTAGTGAGGCTAATTGTGTATGAAAATAGGAACATTTGAAGGTTGACTTAAAGAGGTGCTTACTGCTGCTCACACTTCACTTTGCATTTTCATTCAAGAAAGATTCTATAATCAGTTTCCTCTCTCATCAACTGGCTTTGACTCCAGGTTTCCTTTTGGTCATCTGCTCTTTCTGTTCTTAGTTAATGCAAGCAGACCTCCCCTCTGTGTTCCAGCTTTCCTGATGAGTTTGATAACAGTATCTATTTTTCTTCTAATCCATTTTTAGAGTGTCAGTTTGAAGTTGCACCTGCAACATTTGTTGTATCACTGCAGCTTTTGACCTGATCAACCTAACCAGAGATCTTTGAAGAGTGTCTCACACTGAGAAGGTCTCCCTGCTTCCCTGCACGGGCATTTGAAGCTGCTGAGGGTTATGCATGCACTCATATGCAGATTTGCACACAAGAAAAAGTGGAAATTTAAGACTATAAATCGGGAATCTGGTAGGTCTTGGGACCCAAGAAACCCAAGACTCATGAGTACAGGTTGGCTCAAAGCTTAAGGGAAATAAATTGGATAACTGTAGTTGTTCATCCTACGGTGCCAAATCCATATATGCTTTCAGACACTGTACCTGAGACAAATGTTTATTTTACAGTTCTGGTTTTGAAAGATGTTTTCTTCTCCATACTTGTTGCTGAGCAGTGTCAGACTGTCTTTGCCTTTGAATGGGAGAACCTGACCACTGGAAGAAAAGTGCAGTTATGCTGGACCATGCTCCCACAAGGTTTCAAGAACAGCCCCACTCTGTTTGGTAATGTATCTGCAAAGGAAATGGAGCCACAGCAAGGTAAATACCACAACATTACTGTGCTTCAATATGAAGTAAAATCAAAATTGATGGAAGCTCCAGCTTTGGGCTTACCTAACATGAATAAGCCCCTTCAGCTCTACGTACATGAAAGACAGCAGGTGGCACTGGGGCTGTTAACTCAGCTGCCTGGTCGTTGGAAGTGGCCAGTCACTTACTTTTCTAAACAATTAAATGAAGTAAGTAAAGGCTTGCCTATGATCTGTAGCTTCTATAGCATTGCTAACTGAAAATCAGCTTTAGGACAACCAGTAACTGTCCTGGTGCCTCATGCAGTAATAGCCGTTTTAGAACAGTGACTAGCGAGATACCAAGCCGTGTTGCTGGAACGAGCTGACACCAATCTTAAAACAGTAACGTCCCTGAACTCTGCCACCCTATTGACCCTGCCAGGACAAGAATCTAATCTTGGGAAATCAACAAGCAGATGCAGTGTCAAGAAGGACGGCAATAAAAGGCTCATTACTGGAAGCACCGACACCTGAAAGAAAAATGAGTTTGGGGTAACCAAACTACACTGAAAAGGAAGATGAATTAGCCACAACACTAAAATGCTCCAAAAATTCTGAAGGGTGGTGGGTGACACATGATCAAAAGGTACGCACTAGGAACAAAAATGCAGACCCTTGCGGACATCACTGTGAAGAATTGCCAGATGTGTTCTATGAATAATCCTAAAATCCGAAAGAAATTACCAGCAGGAGATGTGAACAGAGGAATTGCTCCTGCGGAACACTGGCAAATAGATTTTTCTGAGTTACCAAGATGCAATCAGTGTAAATATTTACCTGTTTTAGTAGACGCCTTTTCAGGATGGCCAGAAGCTTTCCCTTGCTGTACCAATTGGGCAAGAGAAGTTGTTAAGGTTATATTAAAAGAAATAATTCCTGGATTTGGGATTCTGGAAATATTTTCTTCTGATAACAGACCCCATTTTGTTGCAGAGATAATCCAAGGAGTATCCAAATTCCTCCAGTTTAAATGTGATTTGCACACCCCTTGGAGACTAAAATCTAGCAGGAAAATAGAAAGGATGAGTCAAACAGTTAAGAGACTAATAACAAAACTGTGCCAGGAAACTCATATGAAGTGGATTGAGGTATTATCTGTGATATTAATATATTAGTAAGACTTAGGGTTGCTCCTGGAACAAATTAAGGGGGTAAGGCCATTTAAAACTTTATACGGGAAACCTTACCCAGTTAACAGCCTAACCACAACAAAGGACAAAATGCATATTGAAAAAGAAGAAATGTTAAGGAGATATTTAACGTCTCTGTGACGAATCTTATAATTCTTAACATAAATACGTAAATCAAAGAGCTCTTTTGCCTTTGGGTTTGCCAGTACATCGTTTCAACCAAGAGATTTAGTTTACCTCAGAAATTGGCAAGATGAACCACTAAAAGGAAAGTGGAAAGGACCATCCAGAGTTTTACTGACTGCCTACACAGGAGTGGAATTAGGAGTCAACTCCTGGATAATTATACCCATGTGAAGAAGGCACCTATAACAAAACAGTGGACCACTGAACAAACCACGGACTGTAAACTGAAATTTACTGAAGTTCGATGAACTGTACAAAGGATTCTGGAAAACCATGTCTTGAATTAGATTGTACTTAAGGATTAATTCCGTATTATTGCACGCTAGTAATAAGAACTGTAGTAGTAACAGAGTGCATCCAGAAAAATATTAACTTCCTTGTAATGAGAAATGGCACTAAAACGGCTGTCCTTTGCTTAGTTTCAGCAACAGAGCAATGCAGGAACCCTGAGAGGCAGCCATTAAGGGATGCCTTGGGAGGAAAATATGCATTTTTAAACTAAGGCAGAAAACAATACAAATAGTAAGCAGAACCAATTGCTGGGCCTGTACACAGTTCCCAGAAGCCTTGGAAAGAGGAATATCTTTCTAATGTACCTTGGGGAGAATTATGGACAAATAACATCCTCTACTATAAGCTGAGGAACAGAACAGGAATGGGAAACAACTATCCCTGATCTCCCAGAAAATTATTGCACTTGTTTCCAAAGATGCAATCCCCCAGAAGGAACAGTTAAGTTAGACTGACATGCTATTCGCATCTAAGGGGTGTGTGCGTACCAAAGCAATAGAATATCTAACATGAGATACAAAAGGCTGACAATTCTATTGGCTTTGCTGAAATGTGGAAATGGCTGACTTCTTGGGTATCAGATTTAAGTTTGTGGATAAAGAAAATAGTATGTATTGTGACTGTAAGAGTTCTAATATCTGTAACTATATGTATTAATTCAATTTACATGGAGATGTTTTATCTTGGGTAGATTGATTAATGAAAAGTTGAGACTAATACAAGGGGGAAATATAAATTCTTTGCTTATACAGTCTCAAAGGGGCAATTTGATCAAAGAATTATTTACTTTTAAAAAGAAAAAGAGGGAAAAAATAAATATGTAAATACCTATAGTGAAAAACAAGAAAGAATTTGAAAAACGGAGACTGTTAGTTAACCCTTACAAATTTAACAGAACATGGCCTTGGGAGAAGGAATAGACACCATAAATACGACAAGGTAAGGAGAAACAAGATAAGCTCAAGGAGACCCAAATTGTTAATGAGACTAAACAGAAAATTACTGCAACTGTGTGTGAACTGTCCTAATTAGCAGACTAAAAGATCCACCCATGTGACTAAACATAATTGTAAACAATCGCTCAAAGAGTATAAAGTGTTTCACCACGTATTAGAAGGGGTGCCAGCTTTGTGGATTCACCACCTAGCACCCATCTCCAGACAGATGTGCCATCAACACTTATCTGAGCTCCGTGTGTGGACTGGCTCTTGCACACCGGGTGAAGAACCCAGATTTGGGATAACACATTCATACCCAAGTTTGGTATTTCTGATATGATTATCCGTACAGTCTGTCCTTTATGCTATTACTGATGCAGTTGCCAGATCACTGCTGGCCTGGCAAGAGTTATTCCCCCCTAGATCCCCAAAACTCCCCTCCCTGTGAAGTTCAGCCACTTCTCAGATCTCTGAATGGTCTGTGAAACCCAGCCAGCCCTCACAGTGACCTGGAAATTTCCGTCTTCTTCCTTCACCACGTTCTGTCCTGAAGAGCTGGTAAAGTCCCGTGCAAGATCATGTCCCAGCATCATCCATGGGTTAATCAGTACTCCATCTCCACTCCTCTTCATCACAGCAGGGAAAGAGAAGACTCGTGAGAAACAGATATGACTCAGCTGCCCTGTGACTGACTTTTAGTTGAAGCTCCTGTAGTATCCTGATGTCCCCAGTTCCTCTTGTAAGAGTCCTCTACAGACTGGGCACAGCCCTACCTCCCTGACATGTCCTTCTGGCTGGATGGAGGTGGGAGCATCCCAGGTAGGTTTTAGCTCCATCTTGCCCTCCTTGGACAATACGCCACCCCTGAGCTGGGGCTGGAGCTAGGGTATTGCCCTACTAGCATGAGTCCCAAACACAGCCTCACACCACAGATGGGTGATGGCTTCCTCCCACCTTGCAAAGCTCCTGCAGGCTCGTTCATCAGGGCACTGATGGGAAAGTGGAGTAACTGGCTTTGGCACTAAGAAAGTCTTCTGAAGAAAATCTCTCAGGTCTGGGGGTCAGTGGTCCTCTTCCAAATGCTCTCAGAGTTAGGAAAAGGGGCCTCTCCCATCTGATCTAGCCCCCAAAGTGCTCCACTGCCAGACTCTGGGTTGGAGCTGTGTCTCTTCCAGTCCCAGCACACCCCAGGAAGGAACTGATGGGCCTTGGGTAGAGTGTGGTGGGGCCTGGCCTCTGCAGAGAGGCTCATTGGGAGCTCTGTACCCTTCCTTCATAAACTGAATCTCAATCCAGCTAAGCTGGGGCGGGGGGCAGGGGATTGTTGGTGAGTATTACACTAACTAACATGGCAGAGTGGCACTTTTCTCTCAGGTGCCTGTTACCCTGCTCCTCTACTGCTGGGAACTGGTTCCTGATAAAAGGGTCCCAGGCTGGTGGAGCAAAAAAACCTCCAGGGAAACCCACTGCTTCCTTCTCCTCCCTGCTTGGTGAGGGTGTTGGACCCAGGGATTCAGATTTGCCTTACAGACAAACAGGAGACTCTCTCCTTTGGCTAACCCAGGGCAGCGTGTTTCTCACCACATGCCTAAAATGCTGTTGCAGAATGGCAGGGGAGCAAGGTGTCCAAGGTGGTGCTTGAGATGTGGGAAGCTGCTGCATCCACCAAACACAACCAGGTTCTTCTTGGAAAGGGATCTCTAAATGAGAGCAGTGGGGAGCTGGAGAGCACAGGCCAAGACACAGCCCTGCAGAGCCTTGCTCCTCTCTAACTTGGCAGCTTTCTGCTGAGCTCCCGTTAAGCTCTGTGGCCAGCTGATGTTCTGGCGCTTTCTGTGGCGGCCTGTTTGCAGGTCTCAAATGGTCAAGCTGTACTGGTAGCATAATAGCCCCCGAGAAAAACTGCCTTGTAGTTCCTTTTCATAATACAGGAAAGGCTTGAAGCTGTTAGACAGGTCTTTAGCTCTGATCTGGATCCCTGCGTGTGGGTTGATCAATGAGAACCCCAGGGAGCAGGGATAATACTCATGTTCAGTTGTTCCAAGCAACACTGCAAGCCAAACAGTTGTTAAAAAAAAATCTTATGAAGGTAGTAACTCCTCACCACCCCCTCACACCTGTTACCTAGTAGCTTACAAAGTCTCCTCTCTGCTGATGAGAATAAAGAGGTTTTGTTTCTCCCTCTTTTCAATAGGTTTCTGGGTAGGAGGTAGTTGCACAGAAACAAAAATTGCATGAGTTCCTGGCCTGATCTTGATGTAGGAAGACAGTACTCTACATGACACTCTCCTGCCCTGGGTACATCTGCAACAGACAGCTCATCAGCAAACAGCCACTGGGAGAGAGGGAGATGCAAAGGCACCCTGTGTGTCCTCAGACAGTATAGCTGCAGAAAATACAAAAAAACCTACCTTGAATATGCCTTGGTAGCTGGTACCTGCAGCTACCGCTGCCACAGGATCTCAGAAGTGCTGGATATTCATTCAGGAAATTGAGCTCCAGGGTGACCACCAGTTCTTCCTGAAACCAGGGGTCCTCATACTTTTTAACCAGGGGCCAGCGCGGATGCAGTGGCAGGCAGCCATCTGTGGCTGCTTGGTTTCCCCCCCAACCCCCGGCGGGGGGGGCGGGGGGGTCTGCAAATACCGGGGGCCGGATTGAGGACCCTGGGGGGCCGTATCTGGCCCATGGGCCGTAGTTTGAGGACCCCTGCTTAAACACCTCTGTTACAATGCACAGAAGTGTGTGAACCACAGCTCCAGAATGGAGAGCACTCCCTGCGTGCACCCTGGGATGTGGAAATGTTGTTCCCTCAGTTTTGGCAACCCAAATGCAACATTACAGATGATCTGGACAGTTCTCCCCCTTGTGACTGCATCACAAGCTTCCTTTGGTTTTGATTTTTTTTTTCTTTCTTCAAAATACAGGGCAGTGAGAAGATGAGATACAGACAAACTGCAGCACGGTGAGACACAGCTGTTCCTCTGCAGACTCACAAAAACTGTCCTAGAAGTGCAAATGCTGTTATCATATCTATGGTTTGTGCTGGTGTTTGAGCAGCTAGTGCATGATATACTGCAAGAGTCACTGAACCCTGATCAAATAAAGTGATATAAAAAAAAAAAAAAAGAGGAACTGCTTGACAATGAATTTAGACACAGCATTTTTTCCTTGACCAAGGGGTTCAGGCATTTTGAACCCTGGCATTCAGCAGCTCTCACCTGGAGGGGACCCTCCAGAGGATCCTGTAAGTTAGTACGGAGAACTCTCTTCAAAGCAAGAGTCAGTTGCTAAACAGCACACGGAGGAGTCTGAGTATTTACTCAGCCTGTCCCTTTGAGCATGACACAGCAGCTCCTCACTATGAACACCTCTCTGCTGTCAAGTCAGCAGGACTGTGGCTTGGACTGGGAGTTGTTCACAGAAGACCTGGGAAGCAGCTTTTCCTATACTGGAAATGCTGTGCTCTGCCTCCTGGCAGCCTAGAGGTGGGCTGGGGTGTATCTGCCCATATCTGCATACTCTAGTTTATTCCAAAGGAAATACCTTCCACCACTGTTGGTAAAGGAATCTGGTTACCTCACTGGGTATCAGCACAGGTTTTCTTTTTTGGGAAACAGAAACAAAAGTTCTTTAGCAGTCTTTAATTTCCAAAATAATTTTAGTTTTCCATGAAATGTACAATGGCCAAATCTTCCTGTGAAAACAGTTGATCTTTGTTACTGTCACAGACTGTCCAGAATATGCCTTCTCACATGGGACAGGTAAAGGCAGAAAGAAATTTTCTTTTTTTTTTAAGTCATAAGGCCAAGTCATTCTAATAAACGTTATCTTCAGGGCTGCACTATGGTGACTGTGACCACAACAGAGAGATGGCCAAAACATTGCTTACGTTTGCTCAGACCGAGTGAGAAGGTGCAGAAATGGGCTTCACTCTAGCAGAAATGGTTGGGTGACTTCTTTGGCTTTCCTTGCACATGTAAGAGGGAAGGAGATTGGTGCCTACTGTTCTCCCTCCAGACTCAGCAGGCACAACGTCAGCTCTGTGGTGACCCTAAATATCAGGCAAGTTCGTGAGGATGCAGAGCGTGTGCTGTTGATTCAGCAGATTTCCCAGCCTCTGGTCTCTAGATGAGAACTGAGTTCCAGGGATTAACTCAAGAGAAGGCAAACTTTGCAAAGGAACTGAAATTAGAAGTAATGTATTGAAAATGAACAGTATATTACAGCAGGTGAATTGAAATGCATGCACTACAAATACTAAACAAAATAAATAGCATGTGATATAAATTCTATAAATAAAACAGAAGAGAATACTTGTACCAAATATTTTGTAAGCTTGAAGATGTTAAAATACCACAGATGGGTAGCCAGACACTGCACAGACTTCTGATACAGTCTAGTTTTGTTACCTTCATTTTACAAGAACTAGCCTGGCTCTCTACCTTGCTGTTAGTTTGAGTAAAACTAACAAACAAAGTCTGCATTGCTTCCATAGCTTCTTGCTGAAGCCCACATTCTCTGGTTCTTCTTTTCTATTTGATCCAGCTTAAGTTGGAAAGTGTTGACATAATACTCATAATCCTTCAAAGAAAACTAAGGCCTCTGAAAGAAATGCAAAAATCTACCGCCTTTGTTACTTTCCTGCTTATTTTTGTATATACAACTGTGTGATAAAAGCAGCCACTCTGTATTGTGTTCACACAACACCCAGCTCAGCAGATCTGGTCCGTCTCTGGGGTTTCTACATTCTGCTGAAAAGCCTGGAAACTTTCCCTACATTCTTCAGGCATCTATCAAGCTTGCATTCCTGCAAGAGCCCAGACTGGATCTCTGGCTGATCGAAGTCACTACCAGGTGCTTTGCTCGTGCACTTGCCTTTGCCCCATGCCAGTTCTGAAACAATGCATCTGTCCTTCCAAGAGAGCTCTGCTCCCAGAACGGGATTCATATCAGCTGCACCAGCCTGGAGAACAAATGTATTCCCCCTGCTTGTACGAACAGCTGCATTGTTGGGCTTGCTGTGTCCCATCTTTATGGGACATCTCTATAGGGTGATACACTGATGCAAACACCTGCGCCTTGTCCAAGAGGTGAACCCCTTCATTGCAGCAAATATCAGCAGAGATAAAATAATGCAGGACTCCTAGCACAATCTTAAAAAGGTACCTGTCAGCTGTTGCCATTTCACTACAGTCCTTAAGTAAAATCTCAGAGACTCACTTGAAAATACTTGGTTTAAATGGGGGAACAGTGTGCTCTGGAGGCTTTGTGAAATAAAATCTTGTTTATTAGCATAATAAAACACGAAGGTCTGAAAGAATTTCTCCCTCGGTGCTACGTCATGTTGTCCTTTCCTTGATTTCCATGTAAAAAATTCTCTGTATTGAGAAAATGTAACAAAGCTGCTGTTTGAGTACAGCTCTTCACTTCAGAGGTGTGTTGGTGTCCCTTCCCTGGAGCAGTCTGGCTGTCAACGCAGCAGTGTGTGCTGGTCAGTGCTGGTCCCAATAGTTGAATCTTCTTACAGAACAAGGTTCTGCTCATTCTGAGTGGGAAAAGCAGGTCCTTAGATAACTTTACTGCCTTTTTCTCATCCTATTTTTATGACAGCAGTCCCCAGATGGCACTGTTTGGCCATTTATGTGTTTTTTCTTGTTTGCCAATTTTTTTTTTTTTTAAGTTAATAGACAGTGTACAGTCTTTGAAGAAATGGTATATTCTCCCATATAGAAGGAAGGGTTGCTTTCTAGGAACCATGGCTTGGTGAAGGGATTATTTCTTTGTGGTTTTGGAGCCTTCCTCGTAGAAATGGCTTCATTCTTTCTGACTGTCAGTATTTCATAATGCTCTGTTCTCCCTAAACCCCTTCCTCCTGTAATAGATTTTCTCCTCTCTCACCTTTGAATATTCTTCAAGTACTGCAGGCAGCAAGAAACTGATAGCAAGATGCTGCTGCATCTGGATAGATGGCATATCCTGAAGTACCGTGCTTATAACCTGGTATCTTTGTTTGCAGCTCTAAATTTCCATACTTCTGCTGTCAAGGATGTGTTGTTTCTTTCCCCCTTTTAATGTCCTTTTTATGACTGCTTCCATTGTTAGCTCATACTTCGACTGCTTGAGGAAAACCAAGACAACTTTGATACATTTTTCTCCTGACAGACTTGCAAGCTAATAAAGGACTTCTAAGCAGTTAATAACTAAGATTGCTACAGCTACAGTTTGAGGAAAAGCCAAAGAATATTTTTTGTTGTTGCCTTCAGTACTCAGGAAGGGGACATAGGACCAGATAAAACCAGGGTAACACAATTGATAGAAATGTCCAGGGAGAGAAGCATAGTGGTGGTGAAACCTGTTGTCAGATGGAGAGGATTATTTTCCTCACCTAGTAAGGGAAACGGTAAGGTTCAGAAAGAAAGAAAATGTCTGTTTTGTAAAGTCATGTTAAAACAACAAAATGAGGAAGACAGACTTACTGGTATTGAGTTTGGGCTGCTGAGGAACAACTGATTTAGAGAAGGACAGAGGCAGTAGGTGCTGACCGCAGTAGCCCATTCAGAGACAGGACCGATCTGTGATGTCCTATGAGTCATAACTTGTTTACATTTTTACTAATGATTTTTGGCACAAGAATTAGAACTGGATTATTTAAGGAGGTGAGAACAATGATACAGCATAAGTTTCAGTAACCTAAAGCGGTAAGATTGTGCTCTTGAGAACCAGCAGCCAGAATCTTTGTTATCAGCTGGAAATACCTCAGAGGTGGTGTAGGAGAAATGAAACATGTGACAGCATGCCAGGTGGTTACAAGATGATCAGAGCACTGGTGGGGCACAATTGCAGAGAAGCTCTTCAGCTACGTCATGGCCATTGCTAGCAGGGAGGAAAGAGATGCTCAGAGTCACAAGTGACCTACTGAGGCGTCCTTTGAAACATTGCGAGCAGCGCTGGTCACTTGCAATATTGAAATGAGGTCAGGAGTGACAAATTATAATCTGGGTGGGTGCAGCACAGCCGAAAGGGGCCAAGGTGCAATGACAGTGTCCTCTACAAAGTCATCAGCGCAAGGGGGTGGAAAACCAGCTGGGAGTGAGAGGAGCTAAGCTGGATGACACGCAGTGCTGGCACATAACAAGGGGTCACCGATATGCTGAGGGTGGAAATTAGCAGCTTTCTAGCAACTGCAAGTCATCTTTTTGGAACAGCAAGATGGAGTGTGACCGGTTTATAGAAGGCAGATGATGGGAAAGAGATGGTTTCAGTGGCTGAGGGGTGCCCTCTTCACCTACTTTCCTGTGCCGTTTTGCTTGAAAAAAGAGATTTGATTTGTCATAATTAGTTCTTCCTTGCAGAATTTTTGGGTCGGAGCTTAACTACTATTACAAATAAACGCCCACACAAATCAGAGGGAAAAACAAAGAAAAATATCCCTCCTTCCTTTTGTAGCAAATATACTGTGTGGTTCTGGTGTTCTGGGTACGCTGGTAATGAAACTCACAGTTCAGTCTGCTGCAGTTCAAAATGGAGTGGGTAATGCAAGACTTCTGCTTCAATAAAAGAGAACACTAGGATGCCTGCCCTAATAGTAGAGGCATTCAAGGAACAGAAACCCATTATTACTAAGTGCTATATAGAAATCTCATCTTCTTGACAGTTCTTGCTTCTTAGTTACAGTCATTCTTGTGCTCACTGAAAGCTTTCAGAAGTCATTAAAAGGGACACAAAATAGTCCTCTTTCCCCCCTCCTCGCTATCAGGAACACTGGTGACCTTTAAAAATCTTCTGAAAGCTCAGCCAATTTCAGTGTTTCTATGACCCAAACCTGATTCTACATCTACACTTTGAGAAAATAGGCACTGAGAATGGCTAAAGTAAGGGAGAAATCCTGCTTAATCCTCCTTTGGCTTGATGGATGTGTCAGAAGCTGTTTTGGAAATGAAAAGAAAGCTCAGACAAGGAAACTTTGTCAGTTTACCAGTTCAGATAAGCTTAACAGCCTGCAACCAGATTTAAGGACTCCTTGCCTGATTTCTTCTAGAAATAGAACTTGCAGGCTCATAGTGTCTATATGTCAATGTCAGTCTGTTTTGATGTTTTAATCCCCTTGTCAGCTACAAAGAAACATGGCAGACATGCAGCAATGCTGCATGACTTGAGTAAAGTGGGGAAGGCCTATGAGAGGCTGGAAGCAGCAAGGCAAATGTCTGCCTTATCAGACCTTGGAAATCTGTGAGGCTTCATAAATGCCCCAATGGCAGACGAAGCAATAGGTCCACCCATTTTAAGAAATGAAACTGTAAAAAACGTGGACGGTTTTGTTTTTCTGCTTGGCAAATCACATGCAACAGGCAGGTGTGAACACAGGTAACTGAAACGCAGTGATGCAGGTTAGTCTGTTTCAGGGACCAGCTTCCATCGGGTGACACTGTCCCTGGCTTGGCTCCCTGCACCCACCCAGGCAGGCTGAGTTCCCTCTGCCACCCTCTGCTCTTTCCCAGGGCACACAACATCTGACTCCCAGCTTCACCCCATAAAAAACACAGCACCTTGCCATTGCAGAAGCAAGCTGGGACACCTCCCCCAAGCAATGGTCTTGGAGGTCTAGTCGATTCTGGGCATGGAGAAGAGTGGACCCAGGTTTGATGCAGGGTGACGCTGGCCCATGCAGGAGCAGCTAGCCTGTCCCCGCAGGGGGGCAAGTGGGTACATCTGCCTGGCGGGCTGTTAATCGGTGATGAAGCTATCAAAGTGAGAAGTTCCAGCTACAGGGTATTGGAAGAGGTTTATCCTGAAAATACAAGCACTTGAAAACCTCTTTGAGAATTGACTGATGCTGCAGTTTGACAATGCTGATTCATTACCTTAGGTGCCTAAAGACAGCTAAGTTACTCTTTCTTCCCGCCTCACAAATACTCCTGCTTTTAAAAATTTGCCTGCTGACAGTTTCTTGTTTCCTGTGCCTGCACCGTGACAAGCAGCATTTTCTGATCTCTCTGCATCCACTGGCACGTCTTATTAATGACCCTTGTATAGCTTCAGCTTCTCCCTTGGTGATGGCTTGGCTATTGGGCATCAAATTTGACAAAGTGCATACTTCAGTCAGCAAATGGGCAAACAGCCTGCATTCTTTATGCCTGCTAGACTTTCTCATTTTCTTCTTTCTTAAGCTAAACAGCTGAATACTGCCTGAGTGTTAAGATGAGCAGGTTTATGATGCCAGCTTGATACAGCGTGGCGTTTCCCAGCAGTGAAAATCAACACAGAAAGACCTTTCTCCTGTATACACGTATTTGTGGAAGAAGTGTCAGAGAGGAAGCTTGTTTCTAAAACAAGAGGTGCTTACATTACATGTTGGTATTTCTTAACATAAAGAATGTGGTGTTTAGCTATTAATAAGTACCTAACCTTAAAGTAAATCAAAGACAGTGCTACTGAACAACTGGCACCTGTGGGTGAACTTTGAAGTTAGTTCATTTTAAAATGAAGACTTGGGCTCTGAAAAGGGAGAGATGTAAGGCAAGAAGGCTATAAAGGTAATAAAAAGACTGTCTGGGATTCCTTACTTAGGAAGGTTATATCGGTAAGTTCATATGTCATGGAAGAATGTAACTACATTTCCTGCTTCAGCATTGTAATTGCTTACCGACATTGTCCATCACCACTGTTCACAGGGACCCAGGAAAGAGGATTTTTGCACCATGAGAAATTGTCAGTAGGACAAAGACCATGTGACTAAAGAAAGGCCTACAGCACTGGGCAGATCAGGCAGACAAGGAGGGCTGGAGGGGGCTGAAGTCACCACTTGCATGGTAGGACAAATGTATTAATGTCACAGAGAGGGAGTAGCTAAGCAGGAGAAGGGGCAGTCTTATTTCTTGCAGTTGTGGGGTGCAATTGCTGGATTCCCTGGTGACCAAAATGCAAATGTGATTATTGCGTGTGTTCTGGTTGGGAGGTTCATATCATGCCCCTTTTCTCCCACTTCAGAGATTCTTTGGCACCTGCTAAGGGGCCAGTTTACACCACAGAGGGTTTTCTTGATGGGGGCACTAATAGCGTCTCTTTGTTGCTTCCAGTTGCTCATTAAACCTGGAAGAACCAGGACCCCTGTTCACTGCCTCTCTAGAAACAAGCTAAGGCTGTCAGGACGAGCAGGAGAGAGACTGCCAGACATAGAGCATGGCTGTGCAAGCTTTTTCCTTAGGAATAAGAAGCAGGGTGGGAAAGGAAATGGGGTTAAAGGAGGACACAGTAATGTAAGGGTGCAAAATTAGAGGGAGGAGGGATTCTGGTCAGTTTTCACGTGTAAAGCAAAGCTGTTGCCTCAGCTGTGCCCTGATTTGGCTCCTTCTCTCAGTGCCTGCCCTGAAGGCTAATGGCTGGCATTACTCTAGCTGGTGACATTTGGGAGGTTTCAGACATTTGTACCACCAAAATCAGTCCACCCACTTAAGTGGTTTGGGAAAGTTTCCTTGAGGACTTAATCTTTCTCATTCATGTTTTATCCAGCCCATTTAGACTGAATGAAAAACTAACATTGGATTAGAGCACCCTGAGATCTGTTCTAATCAGCAGCTTGCGTGGGGATCAGGCTCAGCAATCCCAGCCTATGCCTGCAGCTCGCAGGGAACTGGACTTGGTGGCAGCACAAATGCAGTTCTAAAGCCAGGGCTTTCTTAAGCAGGAATGACTGTTTACATTTCTGTACAACCCTGAGTATAGAAAGGGGGACACAGATATTGCTACCAAGCAGTATAAGCTTTGAGTGCAAGGCTCTAGGGGAAACTAATGACCAGCCTCTTTCTTCAATTAATTCTTGCTCTGCAGCTTTGCTTCCCGTTTGAAAGCAAGTAATTTCATACTGCAGCAGGGAGCAAGTCTGCAGTCTACAGAAACAAAACAGACTTTGGCTTCCTACAGCTCACCACCTCAGGGGTTATCAGGGGTTATCTTCTTCAGTGATCCCTGGCTGACTCCATCTCAAATCCCATAAGCTCTGCAAGCATGGTCCCCAAAGTATTTAAACCCAGAGGTAGACTTTTGCGCGTGTGTGCACGCGTGCGTGTGTGTAAAGATAGACAATCTATTATTTGATGTGCATAAAGCTAGCGTATCATTTTTTAATACACTTTTGCTGTTTAATTCTCCTTTATGTGCAGAAATTCCCATTTGGTCTCAGCTTTGAGAAGCAGGGTTTATAACAACAGTGCTTCTGCATTGTCTCTTGCCTCAGCAACTACAAACCTCTGAAGATTCTGCAGTGCACTGGAATGGAGGAGGGAGATTCACACTTCAGCAGACAGTCTTTGGTAACTTTTTCTGATGTTTTACCATGGCTTAAATACAGCACAGACCTGACATACATTCAAATTGCCAGGTACTAAAGAACGGAGAAATGATGGGAGACAAAATATTACCATATGTCTTCCTGTATTTCTAACTATATAGCAGTGCTTTCAGAGTGTCAGATCACCTTGGAAAGTCTTTTTTTTTCTTCTTTTTTTAATTACAGCCTGACTTAACTGATATGCTACACAACACCTGTACGTAAAAGTGGTGGCTTTTACTTATACCAGCCCATTTTGCCACTGTCTGCATTCCTGCTCCTCTTGTGTTCTCCAATACAGTATTGAATGTATTAGGAACAAGTTTAAGAAGTATCACTCCAATTACAGAAAAGGGATGCTTGTTTAAACCACCAGCATGAGATGTTAACATACCTGACCCTGTCAAGTTTGGAAAAATTGTGCAGGTTTCACATAAACACACCTACACACACACACCCAAAATGTGAAATTGTTATATTAGGACCAGAGAGGGAGAATACCTGAGGCAGTTTGAAGAGCAAATTGGTAAGCTGCAGATCCCCAGAAGTTATTAACTTGGCAGTAGCTAAAGAGACCTGAGAGCAAGACTACAAAGGAATCAGTCAAAATAAGGTTAAGTAAGAGAAGGGGAAAGAAGAAAAAGAAACTGAGGAAACTGGCTGCATATTGGCTGTATTTGAAACTATAGTGGAAGGGAAGACTGGGCCTCATTTTCCAGTCACAATGTGAAACATAAGTGAAATCAGGAGAAAGGGAGCTGCGGAAGTGGGCATGCTGGGTACTAGTTAACGTGTGGCATTTCATTAAGTGCTGGCAGAGGACACAGAGACTGTTGGAAGGTGGTGTGCTTCTCCCTCATGGGACACACAAAATTTTTTTCTTATCTGTTTTTTAATTGTTGCCCTGGTAAAGAAAAGCCTTTAGAAATGCCAGAGAGATCAACATCACCTGGATCCTTTAAGTGTTGGTTGCTAAGAGCTTCACCAAAATGTGTTCCTACTGGTTTAGTACAACCAGCGATAAGCCTGGAGAAGACAAGGTTTGGTTGGCTTTCTGTCTGCTGATTTCTCAGTAGGTTTGGAGCAATGCTTCTAGCGAGGGTTGGGCACAGAGCCTTAAATCCCTTCTTCTTCCTCAAGACGGAGAGCTGTTTGCTTCAGTGACTCTTCACAACAGCTGCAGTAGCAACGTGCTGCTCCTGCAGAGAACGAAGCAGATTCATCTCCCATGTAGATGAGTTGCACTGTGCTCTAAAATGCTTGCTGGCTTTGATGAAGTGACAGCCTTCTGAGTGGCATGGATTGCATTTTACTATACAATCTTTCCTGACACTCTGACGTGAACATTTAACTTTCTAAGGCTACTCAAGTTAGTCAGTGCCCCTTGGCATAAATTGGTACACACAACACTGGTCGTGTGTTTACAAACTAGGGAGGACACGAACATTCCCTCTGAATTCTCATGAAATGACCAGCTCTCACAGGGCATAAACCTGTCACACGAAGTGGAAGAGGTTACACCCAAAAACTTGTAAAATGGCCACAGAAATGCACGGCAGAGATTATGAGTATATTATGCTATCATATCCTTGTAGACTCATAGACAATTACTCAGTCAGATCTAAAGTCTTGCGCAGCACTCAGATTTTTTCCTAGCTATTTCATGACTGCAGTTAAGTGCAATAATAATGAACCTGAAAGCATGTTGCTGCAAGAACTTGCCAAATCATGATGGGGGTGAAATAATGATGCTACTCAGGAAATGCTCAGACACAAGTTCTGCGGAGTGTGAACCAAAGCCAGCTAGTATATTAATGTCTGCAGAGAAATCCTTTTGCCTGAAAACAGAAATTATGATCTTACGTGGCAATCTGAAGGTAGAAACAATGGAGAAAGATGCAGTGTTTGGGAAATTTCAACCTTATTGCTAAAAGGGAAAGTGCTGTAGTATGTGCCCAGGAAATAAAAAGAAGACAGAAATTTTTTAGTTGCTGTTTTGTGATTTATAAACACTACCTACATTAGGGTGTTTTGTATTTGTAAGTGGAGTTAACCTTTCTTGTTTTCTGCTTGGAAAGTCTTACTAGTTCAAGGTTTAAAGGAAAGCAGAAAATGCCCATAAAAAGTAACAAATATGTTTTTCTGGACATACAAATAATGTAACTTTGAGGCACATTACCTAAAGACATTTCAGAGCTTGAAGCAGACATACAATGGTCTGCAGTAAGAGCCAGACGTTTCCTTTCGCCCTTTCCTACCGATTTAAAGCCTTGCACGTTCTGTCTGAATTTCATTGCACTTTCCATAGCCAGCTGCACTTCACTGCTGAATACCAACTTTCACAGACGTTGAAAACTCACACAGTTCAAGTAATTTTCTGTTTAGTCTCATTAACCATTTGGTTCTCCTTGAGTTTATGTTATTTCCTGGCCTGATGTACTTACAGTGTCTATTCCTTCTCCGAAGGCCATGTTTTGTTAACTGTTTGTAAAGGTTAACAGTTTTTCCAATTCTTTCCTGATTTTCATTATAGATATTTACATATTTCTTTTTCTTAAAGTAAATAATTCTTCTATCCCCAGGACGGTGGCTGCCTGACAGGCCGGCTGTAGCTGGTGGGACACTGCTCTTGTCAGATCTAGGAAAACGCGCCACCCACAGGTGCAGCCGAAGAGTGGTTACTTATGTTGCAAGAAAACGTACTTTTTTTGTGGGACATAAAGAAACTGCCTGGGTACAGATGAGAAGCAGTTTTGTTTTGGGGAATGAAATTTTCAGGGTACCTTCCTGTAGCAATGAACACAGCGAGACCAGTATAAACTCTGCTTCACTTTGCAGAACTTTTTTTTATTCCTTTCTCAGAAAGTTAAGTCTTTTACAAACTTATTTCTCCTCTTTCATCTGCCATGACACACCTGCTACAGTCCATTTAACCAATGGAAAGGTTAAAAGATTACTTATTCTGTGTTATTTAAAAAGGGGGGCGGGGGTAGAATTCTGTTTGCCAAACACCTGCAATAGTCACCGACTTCAGTCTCCTTCCCCACTTGCCATACAGCCTTAGCTGGAACTTCGCATAAAGTCTCCCCCCTATCACAGCTCAGGCTTCAGTGCTGTGTTTTACAGGAAGCAGCTCACAGGACTCCCAGTTCCAGGAGGAAACATCAGCTCTCAGCACAGGCTGCACAAGCAAGTGGTCGCAGCACAGGTTGCCCATGGGAAGCCGAAGCTCCGACACCTCAGTACTTCCCTCTGCCTTCAGCATCCCGCTGTCGCTGGGCCGCACGCAGGAGGCCGCACGGCTGGGTAGCTCGCCAGGGCCTCGCGTCCTGGGGCCCTTCGATCGCCGGACTGCAGCATGCTGCCAGCCGCTGGCCCGACGCAGCCTGCTGACGCCATCCCTTAACCCTCCGGGCTTCCGCCACCGCCGGGGACGCGGGGACCGGCCCCCAGCCAGACCCTGCCCTGCCGGTACGGGCCGCTCCCTCCCCCCAGCTGGCTTCCCATTGGTGCGAGTTGCGGAGGCCTACTTCCGGCTCAGAGTCACACCTCTCGCGGAGGCGCTGGGTGACCGCTAGCCAATAGTAAGGCTCGGCGGACCGAGCGGTGGGCGCTGGTTGGTCAGCGGCGGGCAGGGGTGGGGAGAGGTGGAAGGGGCGGAGCGCTGCGGGTGGCGCCCCGGAGAGCCGGCGGAGGTCGGCGGCGGCGGCGGGGCAGGATGCGGCTGCGGTCGGGTGTGTTCGCCGCTTCCTGCCTTCTGGTGGAGGCCCTGGGGGTCGCGCTGTTTCTCCGCGGCTTCTTCCCGGTGGCCGTCAGGTCCCTGCCCCGCAGGGAGGCCCGCGGGGACCCTCCCGCCGAACCGGCCCCGCCCGGCCCAGGTAACCGGAGCAGCCTGCCCCTCCCCTGTTGGCCGAGGCCACCCTGCTCCTCCGCGGCTCTGCTCACCGGGGCCACCGTTCCTTCCCCCCGCAGCTACGGGCAGCGGTGGCCGCGGTAACCCCCCGTCCCGGCCTCGCCGCCCTCGGCTGCGCCGCGCGGTTCGGGCCGAGCCCGGCGGGCGAGGAGCCGGGGCGGCGGAGCCCCGGCGTCCCTGGGCGCCTTTGCCCTTCGCCGCCGCCGGCTTGTGCCGGGTCTCGGGCTGTGGGACTGCAGCCGGTGCGAGCCCTGTGCCGCGGGGCCCGCCGTGCTGCCGGACGGGCTTCTGTAGCGCCACCGTATTTCCAGACCCATTTCCGAAATATTTTAGAACTGTTAAGTTCTAAAGTAATTCTAAATAATAATAATAATAATAGCAACTAGTTCTTAATTTTGCATGCAGTTGTCGATCGCTGCCAGCAGTATCTGCTTGCGGTAGCAAAAAGCCTTAAGCATCACCTGTCACGTCTCTGTAGGGTGCACTTTTCTGTCGTTTTATTACACTTTCCCTATCCGGTACAGCCGTCATACCCATACTCTAATGGTAAGTTGTTTGCATTAATTAGTGCCATTTCAGTTGCAACGCTTCTCGTGCTTGCTCTGTTACCTTACTGGCTGTGTTGTGTTTGGGGGATCAGTGTTTCTGCGACGGTCACTGAGGTGTGTGAGTGTCTTAATGCCACTTTAGTGAGACTTTTAATGCTTCAGTAGTGAGGAAAGCAACTGTAGTAATACGGGTTTCCTTCACAGACTGGTCAGGTTGCAGAATGCACAATAGCACTGTCCGTTACTGTTTCTCTGAAATCAGGGTCTCTACAGGTCCTGCTGTACTCCTTAGTTGAAATTGTGAAACTTCTTTTTAATGAAAAGTTGGTAGAGGATATGCTGATACATAGCCATCTTATATGTATGTCCAGTGGCAAGTTGTATTAAAATAATGTGAAGAAATGTGTACTTGATGGAGTGTTCTTCACCAGTGTTTGGAGCTTGTGGGGTGAAACTTCAGGTTCAGTGGACAGCTGGATTCAGTGGTATTTTGCTCATACAGAGCTCTCACTTGGAACATCTGCTTATGGTTACTTGATGGAATAGGGCTGCAAGTGCCAAACTGGGTGTTTAGCTGCTTGTTATTATTAATTCTTCTAAAGTGTATGATACTATGCGTGTTGGGACAAGCTTACTTACGTTGCTAGAAACAGTGGAGGGAAGAGAAGGTTGTGTAAACTAGAGTGTGGTGTGCTGATACCAGTTAAGATGAATAACTGAAAGAATCTAATTTGGTAACAGTCCTGAGTAGATGCAGCCAAATGGCAGGTTGCTTTTTAGCTGGAGATTACCAAGACTGTCAGAGATATTTGATGGGCTGCTGTGAGTGAAATGTTGCATTCACATGTGATTATTAGCAGGAGACTGACATGGAAGGAGGGAGGCTTTTTGGGTGGGAGGGAAGTGTCAGACAACTGCGTTTTAAAAAGACTAGTTTGAGTTGAAAAGTATAAATGTGTACAACAGGGCTCCACAAACAGTTTAAATTTAGGCATGTTGCTAGTAATCCTAGGTATAGTTGGGCAAAAATGGAGTGACAGTGGAAGAATACTTCCTTTCTATAGTTCTTGGGTTACAGCTTTGTAGAGTGATCTTTTGGTTTGGATGATAAGCTCTAAAGGCAGGGGATTGCTTACTAAACCATTATACATAAGACTTTCAGCCTACTTTAGATCTGTTCAGAAAATAATATTTATTCAGTGCTTCTGTATTTCCTCAATGTTTCACTTTGTGAGCCCTGACAGCCAAAATGAATCCATGCTGTATTGCCTGTGGGATGACTGTATAATTATAAAGCCTTGCAGCACATTGTTGTGGTAAGTTTTTGGTAGAACCTGTGGGTTTTTTCAGTGCTTACAGAAGTTCAGCTTCATTTAAAAGAACTGTTTTCTAAATAACCATAGCAGGGATAAATAAGCATGCCATGTGCCAAGAGTTGCACAATGTTTGCTCTAGCTATTTTATCTATCTACTTATCTATTATAACTATTTTAGATGGCCTGTAATTGACTCCTAATTCCTTTGCACATCTCAGTACTTTGACTTACTGATGAATAACGCTGTAGGAGGGAGTTGTGAGTAGGGTATATGTGTTTGTGATCTGAACATTTTTGGTGTCCAGCAATGTTTGTTTCCCTAAGCAAGTGGATAGCAGTAAATTATGAGGATAAAACTGACAGCACAGTACATCCAGTTGTGCCTTCTTGTTTTTTGCTGAGAGCCAAAGCAAAGCATGCCTGCTAATAAGTTGATAATTCATCCTGGAAAAAACTCAGGGTAGCTGATTAAAATGCTAATCAGATAGCATTTTGTTGTTGTTGTGATTTCCTTCTTTCCCTTGCTGTGCCCCCCCTCCCCAGTTTCCTTACCTGAGAGAATCACTGTCAATGTCAATTTATTGATGCTTATATATGTACTCAAAAATACAGTTTCTGACGTGTTTACTAACCGAACATTATATGATGCATGTACTGAGAAGTTGCTTTGCCACAATGCTGTCTGAGGAGAGATCTGTGGGTAGAATCTGTTCTGCTTCCATTTTGTCCTTCTGTGGTTTTTTTTCCTGGTAGAGATATGGGACCTGTAGAGGTTGGGCTAATAACTGCTGCTGTAAAAGCTAAATGTCACCATGTGGACCAAGCTCACTGCAAATGCAGAGTTGCCGTGGCCAGCATTAAGTCCATACAAGAGAAAGACGTGGACTTGAAGGCATGACACTGCCCACTACCCGATGCACAGCAGCATTTTGCTGTGCCCACCCATGTAGCATGTTCAGGGGATTTTGGAATTGGATTCTGGCCCTGCAGCTGCCGTCACTGAACTATCCAGACATACAGCCTTCTACCTTGAAGGCTGCAAGTGTACACAAATCTTTTCCCTTCATGTTTCAGTGAAACCGTCTGTTTCTTGGTAATTTTCCTGTTCTCTCTTGGTGGGATTTGATTGAGAGGCATTGCTTGACATACCTTCTGATGTGCAAAATTGGGTATTAGCACAGGTGAATGCTGCATCTTTTTTCTAACACAAGTTGTCTGTTGGTGATATGTAGTTCAGCTTTACTAAATTAAACAGAGAGAAGGTAGCAGCTATCATTTCTTATTCCTTTGAACATTCTCAATTTTGCAGCTTTTCCTTATTTCTTCCAATTGCACATCGTGCATTCCATTCACATTTTGTCTTCCACCCTACAAGCTGTATTGGACTTTTTGTTGTAGTTGTCATGTCATTCCTGTACTGGATGGCCTGAAAACTCAGCTTCCTCTGATTACTTCTTGTGTTTGCTGTTGTTTGCAACTTCTCGCTTCTGAATGTAAATTTAATAAAGAAGTTGGAAGTACTTATTTCTGTGATATTGTCCTTCAACTTCTGTCTAACATTGTTAAAATTTGCTGATGACTTTTATATACCCTTGTTTTGTTGTTGTTGTTTAGGAATGGTTTCTAACTGGACCAAAATTCCACCACCGCTTTTCAAAAAAGTTGTCCTCGTGCTGATAGATGCTTTGAGAGATGACTTTGTGTTTGGATCCAAGGGTAAACAGTTCATGCCATATACTACACAAGTTGTTGAGAAAGGGACATCCTACAGTTTCATTGCTGAAGCGAAGCCACCCACTGTGACAATGCCTCGAATTAAGGTAAGTGGTTTTTTTTTTCTACTTAGGGTTGTTCCATTGAGAAAGTTTTGAAGGCTGTGTTGTTTCATATGCTCAGAGTTGACATGAAGGGCAGGTTTGCCATGTTACTGAAATTTGGGCTGAAACTTGCTTTGCTGTAGTAGAGCATGTGACAGCCCTGATTTGCCATGGCCCAGAGGTGCTTCCTGCAAGAAACATCAGGTCAGGGAACAAAGGAGAGTAGAGAGGCTGAGTAAGAGGAAGAGGTGGCACCTTCCACTTAAATCACTTTGCCTTGTTTTATTCTTTTATTTGGTAGCTCTGTGGTAGGAAGGTCTGTGAGAATCAGTTAAGGGCAGTTAAGGCTCTAGTGCTTATGAAATGATTGACATAATTTTTTTATTTGTAATGATGGGAAGGCAGTAGCCTCTCAGGCATTAAACTTTTCAGTCGTCTTCTCTCCAAGAACTTTTTTGTTGGTATTTACCTGTGTTCTTGTAACTTCTGATACGAAGTCCAGTTTTGTGTAAATCTGTTTTGTCATAGGGATGTTCTTGCAGAGCTTAAGAAAATTGTGCCTAGTTCCAGGTAACTAAAAGATGAATTGTGGCCGTGTCATCAAAATACTTGATCAGGCAGGCTTCTCAGTGGTGGATCTGAGTGATATTTCTTGCACTGAAGAAGCAGAAGCTGAGGGAGTGAGCACAAGTCCGTGGGATCTGATGAGATGCATCCATGGGTCCTGAGGGAACTGGCAGATGAAGTGGCTAAGCCACTATCCATTGTATTTGAGAAGAGGTGGTAGTCTGATGAAGTTCCCACTGACTGGAAAAGGGGAAATAAGGGAGATAAGGAAATAAGGACCTAGAGAACTACAGACCAGCACAGTCTCACCTCTGTGCCCGGCAAGATCATGGAGCAGGTCCTCCTGGAAACTGTGCTAAGACACATGGAAAAGAATGAGGTGGTTGGTGACAGCCAACATGGCTTCACTAACGGCAAATCATGCCTGACAAATTTGGTGGCCTTCTGTGACAGTGTTATGGTGTTGACGGATGAAGGAAGAGCAATTGCTGTCATCTGCCTGGACTTGTGCAAAGCATTTGACACTGTCCTACATGACATCCTTGTCTCTAAATGGGAGAGACATGGATTTGATGGATGGACTACTTGGTAGATAAGGAGTTGGCTGGATGGGTTACACTCGGAAGAGTTGTGGTCAACGGCTCAGTGTCCAGGTAGAGGCCAGTGATGACTGGTGTTCCTCAGGGGTTGGTACTGGGACCGGTGCTGTTTAATGTCTTTGCTGGTGACATGGACAGTGAGATTGAGGGCACCCTTGGCAAGTTTTCAGACAGCACCAAGCTGTGTGGTGTGGTTGACACACTGGAGGGAAGGGATGCCATCCAGAGGGACCCTGACAGGCTTGAGAGGTGGGCCCATGCAAACCTCTTGAAGTTCATCAAGGCCAAGTGCAAGGTCCTGTGCCTGGGTTGGGGCAATTGCAAGCAGAAGTACAGATTGGGCAGAGAATGGATTGAAAGTAGCCCTGAGGAGAAGGACTTGGGAGTGTTGGTAGATGAGAAGCTTGACATGACCCAGAAATATGCGCTTGCAGCCCAGAAAGCCAGCTGTATCCTGGGCTGCATCAAAAGAAGCATGACCAGCAGGCTGAGGGAAGTGATTCTTCCCCTCTAATCAGCTGTTGTGAGACCCCACCTGGAGCAGTGTATTCAGTTCTGGGGCCCTCAACATAAGAAGGACATGGACCTGTTGGAGTGAGTCCAAAGGAGAGCCATGAAAGATGATCAGAGGGCTGGAGCACCTCTCCTACAAAGTCAAGGCTGAGAGGGTTGGTGTTGTCAGCTTTGAGAAGAGAGGCTCCAGGGAGACCTTATAGCAGCCTTCCAGTATCTAAAGGGCGCCTACAAGAAAGCTGGAGGGAGGCTTTTCACAAGTGCTTGTAGTGTTAGGACAAGGAGTAATGGCTTTAAACTGAAAGTGAGTAAATGTAGGTTAGGTTAGATACTAGGAAGAAATTCTTTACTGTGAAGGTGGCAAGACACTGGAACAGGTTGCCCAGAGAAGCTGTGGATGCCCCATCCCTGGGAGTGTTGGAGGCCAGGCTGGATGGGGCTTTGAGCAACCTGGTCCAGTGGAAGGTGTCCCTGCGCATGGCAGGGGGGTTGGAACTAGATGGTCTTTAAGGTCCCTTCCAACCCAAACCATTCTGATTTAATGACCAGTAAATGAAGCAAATTTCAACTTGCATACAAAGTCGTTTTGCTGTCCACTAATTAAGAAAACATTATTTTTAGCTTTCTGCAAAGCACTTATTCTCTCTGACATCAGCTAGCACTGTGTTGTGGCAGATGATGCAGTATGACATGGCAGCTCACGTGTTCTTTTACTTTATTATATTTCTTTATTGAAAGTGTAATTTCTCTGCTGTTTCATTACTTCCTCTTACACTAATACTGTCTTCTGACTACTGGAAACTTCTTTGTTTCTGTTAATATGTCTCTTTTCTTTTCTTGCTTTATGTAGGCTTTGATGACGGGTAGCATACCTGGCTTCATCGATGTTATTGTGAACCTCAATTCTCCAGCCTTGTTGGATGACAATCTGATATGGCAGGCAAAAACAACTGGAAAAAGAATAATTTTTTATGGTGATGATACTTGGGTTAAATTGTTTCCAAAGCATTTTGTGGAACATGATGGAACAACATCCTTTTTTGTGTCAGACTTTACAGAGGTGAGAGGCTTTGTGTAATCTGAAGTTAAATAATCTGAGTTATTTACACACAAACACATTGTGGCAACTTCTAAGAACAAATGAGTAAAAGTATTCTTGTTCTGAAACACGAACCTGGTAATTAAACAGAAATTGGATTTATATGTGTTTTTAGTATTGACAATGTGGAAGCTAAGCATTTCCATCCTCATGCATACGCTGTAGGAAGTGTTTGGATGATACAGTAACAAGCAGTGTGTTATTGTGTGGGTTTTCTAAACATACAATATTCTCAAAAGACTTGTGGTAGTAAGTTAGACAACTTGCTTTGTTTAAAACTTCCACTATCCATGTTTCCAGTTTGCTATTTATGTAAGTGTGTGCCATCTTTAAAAGGGCCATGAATATATAATCTTGGCCTCTTAGAGGCATACATTCTATAGTATCGAATCGCTTTTGTAGTTGCAGTATGAGTAGTGTTTCAGTATGTTATGAAAGAGGAAGCATAAAAAGTAAATTATTTTTTAGTGTGCCTACAATAAGAATTTTCACAATTTAAAGTAAATGGTTTGGCAATTTTAATTCATATTTTGAACTTTTATTGTTTGTAAAACCTCAGGCCATTGACCTGCTGCTACCGTTGTGGTTTATTTTCATGTTTAAGGAAGTTAGGTCTAACATGTGAATTGGAAGATACTTTTAATTGGTTACTTTAATAAGACTTGCAGAAGCTTCAGCATGGAGTGGAAAAGTGCAAACATGCTGCTGGGGCTGCAGTTATGTGGCTCTCAAGCTCCTTATGAGCCTTTGTGCTTTCTGAATATAGTCCATTAAATGGAAAGCTTTTTATAGTTTTTTTAGGTAGTTATTATCTGGAGTCAACAAAGCAGCATTACATGTGAAATTTTGTAAGGATTTTTTGTATCTTGGAAGAAATATATGCAACTAAAAATAGGTTGTGAACTTAAGTAGGAGAAAATGTGAGTTAGGCCCCAAATAGCACTTTTCGAATAATTTTTCTTTCTTGCTATGTCATCAGTTCTTTTTCTTACAGCAAGTACAATCTTTTTGTGTTTGCACAGTAGCAAAAAACTGAGTTGAAAGAGCAGTGGTGTTTTTTTTCCCTCTGTGCTTCCAAGCACCAAAGAGAGGCTTTTCCCTGTACCTATTTCTTGTGAAGTGATAAATCAGGAGTGTGAAAGTGACTGAAAATTGCTCGAAACATTTTTTTAAAAGTATCTGTGGAAGCGTGGCAACCCATTTTCTCTGTTTGTATGTAATCTGATGCCTCATAACCAGAAAAGAGTGAAATGAGGTGAAGAATCTGTTTTGTAAGACAGGTTTTTTGACTGCCTGGCATTGAACTACTCAATCTGAGTTTCAGGTGGGGTTTTTTTTCTGTTGTGGGTTGTGGGTTTTTTTTTTTTTAGCTTCTTGTTGATATTGTGAGTGACTGCAATTCTCATCAGCTTCTTCAGAATTTTCATGAGTAGCTTGATCTAATTTTTCTATGTTTGTTACAAGAGGGAAATAATTTTTATCTTTTAACCATTTTCCTTATTTCTGAGGTTGATGATAATGTTACCAGGCATTTGGATAGAGTGTTAAAGAGAGAAGACTGGGATCTCCTAATACTACATTACCTGGGGTTGGACCATATTGGACATATGACTGGGCCAAACAGCCCATTAGTGGGACCAAAACTTCGTGAAATGGATAACATACTGAAGAAGATTCATATTTCTCTTCTTTCAAAGGTAATATAGCTCCTTCTTGGATCTATGTCTGTTAGTTGTAGACCAATACTTTAAAATGCTTGCTTGTTTGTGGGTGATATCTTGTTTACTCCTAGACCAAAGCAGATACTCTGTTCTTTTCCTTCCAAGCCATTCCCCAGTTAACAGTATTGTGTACCATTTTTAAGGATTTACCAGCTGACCTTAATAACATCTGTTAAGTCTCTTCTGAACAGCTGTGGAAAATAACTCCCCCTTGGTGTGCAGGAAGAGGAGAGGAATGCATGCCAAAATTCTCTTTAAGAATTAAAATGGTGGTTGGTGTACTTTTTATTAATGAAATTCAGCAGAGGGAATAATGAACATGTATAGCCCATGGCTCTGATTTCTACAATTGTGGAGGCATACTTAATTCTTAGATATCAAAAAGATTCAAATGGAAATGATGGTTGTAGAAAGCAGTTTTTCTTACTAAATCCAAATCTGTTTTTAGATTTGGAAATATAGGTTGTCACTGATCTAAATAGTCTGGATGTTGAAATATAAAGTCCTATATTCCAAGTGACCTGAAGCTTTTTTCTTGTTTGTTTTTGGCAACTGCAGTTCAGAATAGCTACCTATGAAATTTAAATAGTATTTTTAGATCAATACATTTTTTAAATGAAAATAGAGGTTAAATCCTGCTTGTGGAAGTTATAATCTCATTAACAATGCAGTGGTTTTGCCACAACTCTTTTTTTGCTTTTGCCAACTATATACAAGCCATTATCTCAGTTTTAGAATACAGAAATAAAAAAAAACAAACTTTTGGATACAACAGGTACTGGTAATAACTAGAGATGGCAAAAAGCTGCTTTGTTATGGAATGACAATACTCATTCTCTGCCATCTCTGATTTGTTAGCTCAAAATTGTTGGACAGGCCTCACTTATGCTTGTTTCTCTTTCTTCAGAAAAATAAACGTCATTTGACATCAGTCATGTTAGATTTCTACCCCAAAAGCACTTGAGAGACTAGAAACTATTAGAAATAGGATCATATTTTAATATTAAATGTTTATTATATTAATATTTACAATACTCATAAATTAGCATTTATATTGTATTAATAACTAAGTGAAGCTGAAGAAGTGGAGAGGGGATTACTTCTCTGGTAATTCTGCTGCTACTGGACTCCTGATTTTCTTCCCACAGTATGATGACCTTTATTTAATCCTTCAGTCAGTTTCTTGTGACTCTGTAAATGAGGGTTTTTTTTTTAAAGCATTTTTATGTTTTTTGTAACATTGAAAAGTATGTTAAGTACTTAATGTGTGCCTTAACTGTTAAACATTACTGCATAACACTAGTTGCAGACATCTCTTGTAATCTGCCCCATGTGTTGTGAGCCGATTTAAAAAATGGAGTTTACTCTGAGAAATATTCGAGTGTGAAAATGATAATGATCGTGAAGCATTATGTATATGCATTTTGTTTGTACAGTAACTTAAATTTCTGTGACTTGCAGGAAGAAGCTTCTCTGCCCAATTTGCTAGTTGTTTGTGGGGATCATGGGATGTCTGAAACAGGTAGTCATGGTGGTTCTTCAGAAGGAGAAGTGCACACACCACTGCTGTTTATCAGCTCTGCTTTTGAAAAGAGAAGTGGTAAGGGTCAAAGAAGCTTGACTTTGTAGAATACATTGCCATCTCTAAATTATATTAGCTCTGGAATTTTTCCTGAAAAGTACTTTGGTTTGTTCTGCAGATATCTGGCAAGGCCCATTCTTGACCTAAAACTCTGGTTTTAGCCAGAGTTCGTATTTGTGTTATGGTGAATCCATGACTTAAGCTTTGTAACCACTGGGAAAACTGGGTATTTCTCAGATGATAACATTTTGCAGCCCTGTCCTCCTTGAGTGTTGAGAGCTAATGAGATATGTTGTCAGGATCCTGGGATACTGGTAAATGAATAGGATTAGAAGTAAAACCCTATTTGAAGTGAATTTTAAGTTTTGTCTTTCTTGGCCAGAATATTACCCTGGCCTCTGTTCTTCCCTGTAAGACAGCCAGGATAGAGGAACAAATTACAGTTTCTCATGCTGAGAGTAACGGGAAAGAGGAAGAATTTCTCTTGTGAAAGGGTGAGAGATGACAACAGTGAAAATAGGACTGTTGATTGCTAAGTGTTAAGGGAAGAATATAGAGCATGAGTGTATTTACTGTATTGGCCAGGCAGTTAATTTTAAGTCAGTGATGTGAGTTTAGCTGTTTCTGAAACTCATTTTCTGCTTGTGTAGTAGAAGTTAAGGTAAGAGGCAAGAAGGGAGTGGTGTGGTAGAGATGTTTAGTCTACTTTGTAGAGTCTTGCTTAAATAACTCCTTGACTGACCAAATTGGTGAAATGTAGTTGTACCAAGAGTATTTTCTTCAAAATAATACTTCCCTCTGCCTTTCATTCTGCCTCTTGCTCATTTCCATCTGATTTCCTTGCTTTTAAAGCCTGTTTGCAGAACCTTGCCTTATTTATCTTGCTGAAGGTTCCTGCAGCACAGTGGAAGTACATTTATCTGTCTCATTTATAAAGCTCTTATACAGCTGCAATAGAAAGCATTGCTTGAGGAGTGATTGAACTCTTCAGATATAAAAACAAAACAAAGTCAAGAGCTGACCAAAGCTCACTGGTAAGTTTTTGCTTTATAGATTTCACCTCTATGTGTTGACAACCAGGCTACATGAATGTAGATTCTGTAAATGCAAACTGCTGTTTGTTAGGGTTAGTTTCTGTTTGGTTTAAACTGAAGATGCAGTTTTTACAGTATGTGCACCTGTCTTTTGGGATCCAGTTTGTGATTTCTAATGATGCCCATGTAAATATCCAGCAGCTTGCTTCTTATTGCTGCGGTAATCAGAATTCTAGTGACTGGTCCTTATGGTCCTACTGTAAACAAAATGTACTGTGGTTAATTTGGTAGACCTCAAAATAGTAATTCTGTGGGCTTTTGCATTTAGTATGCTGTCAGAGTATTGCTTGTGTAGCCTTTTTACAGAGATGTGTCACACATGATTGGCTAAATGCATTTTGTAGTTTGTGGTTTTTTAACCAGTTAAGAACTTTCCTTTAAAGATGAGATCTAAAAACTGCTGACATACAGGCACTCATGCAAAGAGGCTTTAGGGGATTATAGATGGCATTCTGTACAAGTATGGGATTAATCAGGGCTAGATGAGAAATGAGAGAAGTTCTAATGCTCTTAAAGGGAGCCTTGAGAGCAATGAAGACTGTATAGAATTGTGTACTTAAATCAAAACACTCAATGCCTGGAGTTACAAAGAAAAGGAAGTAAAAGTGTAATAGAAAAACACTGTTATGTAACTAGCAGAGCACACAAAGAGACAATTGGCAAGACAATCTTAAACAAAAGGTTACTTATGTTAGTGAAATAATCCACGCATGTGGGATTCCATTCCCTCATTCTGTGGGACTGAAGGCTAATCCTGATGACTGCAGTAAGGTTATGGGATCCTGCACAGAACCCTTTAAAAATCACTGGGTTTTCCTGCATGGAGCCATGAATTTTAGCCTCAGGATTCTTTACCTGACCTCTAATTCTGTTTCCCTAGCAACCTGATATTAATTAAATCTTGAGCTGTTGTCATTATATCAAAAAGCATCTAGAATGCTGTCAGCATTATTTTAGGTTCTCTGTCTTAGTTTATGCATTAAATTAGGCTACTGTAGTGCTTACTGTTCTTTCTAATGTAAAAGTTATCAAACCCTCTTAGGAAATAGGCTGCAACTTGATATTAAGGTGATCTGGACCATCTCTTTTCTTACTTGTATAACATTCTGAGAATGGAATAAATTTTGGTTTTACAACAGCAGAGGACAGCAGCTGAAAAAGATTGCTCAGGGCTGTAAATCACTTGAAATAGATGATCTAACACCAAAAAAATTTTGAACCTAACAACATGCCTGCTGTCTTTGGAGAAATAGAATGGGCCTGTTATTGGAATACTTTTTTCCCCTCTTTTTTTTTCTTTTCCTTTTTTCTTTTTTTTTTTTTTTTTGCTTCTAGGTCCTCTAACCCCGCCTGGACTTGTGCAACAAACTGATTTAGCTAGCACATTGGCAGTAGGTCTTGGTCTACCAATTTCAAGAAACAGTGTTGGGAACCTTATATTGCCAGTTGTGGGAGGCAAGACAATGAGAGAACAACTGCGTTTTGTGCACTTGAATGGGTTCCAGCTTAGCAGACTGCTGCAAGAGAATACACCTGCATATGAAAAAGGTAAATCAGCTACAAAAAAAAAAAGTTATGTATACAAAAGGAGATTGTTTATAACACTGTTTGGGCATTTAGGTTCAACAGTATAGC
The DNA here is from genome assembly GCF_015220075.1 of Falco rusticolus. Taxonomy (NCBI): domain Eukaryota; kingdom Metazoa; phylum Chordata; class Aves; order Falconiformes; family Falconidae; genus Falco; species Falco rusticolus. Next base: position 31,010,480 of record NC_051210.1, on the reverse strand, counting down.
ATGGCATGCAGATTAGCTATTCAGTTAAAAGCAGTGTTCAGAGAAATGATACTGCATTCAGTCTTTACTGTAACATGCTCCGGTGCTGCCTCTAAATTCTTTTTAATGACCACTACTGCACCTAGTGGTCAAAAGAGGAGAAATAGTGATGAAAGAGGAAGATTAAGGTAGAATTGCTAGTCTCAGTGGTTTCGTATCTGCCATTTGTGAGTTATTCTACATAGGGCACTGAATCTGAGGTATTTACAGCAATAGCATAATGGAGTGAATTTTTTAGGATAAATAAAAAGATGCTTGAAGTAAAACTGGGAAATAATTAAGGGTGAGTTATCTTTTTATTTTATTCTTATGTATGAATCTGCTTGGAGAGGGAACCTGGAGAACTGCAAAGCTGCTTATTAAAAATACACTTGTGCATAGATATGTGTGTGTATTTGGAGGAAGGAATAAAAAACAGGTGGAAAACATGAACCAAACCTAGCAAAATGTAGTATTTCATTAGGAACCATGATAAAACTGCAATATAGGTAAGGAAGTTAATATGACAATTATGTGAAAAAAATAGAGAATGAAGGAGAGCATTTTACCATGGACTTTAAAAGGTGCTGTCTTAAACTGTGAAGCTTGAAGTCCTTGTCACTTGATTTGTAATCTGTTGAATCGTTACAATAACTGGATGAGAATGCAGAGCTGTGTTACAGCTATGAATAATTAAAGGAGCTAACATAAAGTTTAGCAAGATGATCATTGTAGTTCAAGAATTAATTATCTTTCAACATCATGGCTTGTAATCATAATAAAATCCTGTCTAGGAGGCCTGCCAAAAGAAGTGCCGCTTATGGTAGCAATGTATCAATAGCAGTATCCATGCTCCACCTATCCTGATATTTTTTTCTGCACAGATTTCCTCAGCCCATTTGTATCAAGTGAGGAAACTTGCCCTGTTGGTGGTTACAGGATATGGCTGTGTTACTGAAAATTCCAGCACAGAGCTCCGTCTGACAGTATTTCTGCAAATACTGGCAAAACAGACTGAAGTTTCTACCAGCTTCTGGTTTACACCTTCGCTTTCATTTTATTTTTGTCCAAAACCAGCTTAATTTCAACTTGTAGCTTTCATCTGAGAAATGAAATGTGAAAAATTTTTATGCTACTTGCTCGTGACTGCAAACTGCTATTAGAGTCACTACTGTACTGGAAAGGGGTTGGGGGGCAAAATGTCTGTGATGAGCTTCTCTCCTTTCAGTAATGGAAAGTCTCAGTAACATGTAACTAGATACAAGTCATGGTAGCTTTTTCTGCAGAGTCTTAAAGCGTCTCTGTTGCTGTGAGCTTCTTAGAGGGTCTTGTTTTCCATAGAGTATCGTAGAAGTGCAAGGATGTAGCTTAACATTTTGGTTAGGACAATTAAGATTGGCAGGGAAAAGAGAAGTGCTGTTTGTTTAGTGTTGTTTGATTGATGTGGATACTTCAGGCCCTAGGAATACTAAAGAAAATGTCGCTCAGTGACTATAATGTTGCATAGTTTAAAAGCATGCATGAATGGCCCTTTATTTTGGGTGGCTTCTAAGTGAAAATGAATGCCATCCCACCTATTGCACTATAGGAAAGGGATTATCTTGCAAAGAAGTCACTACATTCAGTAGTCAGATTCATCTTCAAGAAGGGATGCCTGTTTTATGAAAGGGTAAAAAGGAGGACCCTGGGAGCTACTGACCTCTCACTACAGCCTCCCCTCTGTGTCTGGCAAGATCATGGAACAGATCCTTCTGGAAGACATGTCAAAACACATAGAAGACAGGGAGGTGACTGGAGATAGCTAACATTGCTTCACCAAGGGCAAATTGTGCCTGACTAATCGCCTTCTATGATGGATTAACTGCATCAGTGGACAAGAGAAGAGCAGCAGATGTCATTTCCCTAGACTTCTGTAAGGCCTTTGATATGTCCTCCCCCAGCATTCTTGCTGTTGTATTATAGAGATACAGGTTTGACAAATGAACTCAGATAAATAAGAAATTGGCTGGATGGTAGCGTCCAAAGAGTTATAGTCAGTGGCTCAATGTCCAAGTGGAAACCAGTAACAAGTGGTGATCTAGTGAAAGCTGTCCCTGCCCATGGCAGCAGGGGTGGACTAGATGATTGTTAAAGGCACCTTCCCTTCCTGAACTATTCTGTGATTCCATGATTGCAAGTTTGGAAGGTAAGGAGGGAGAGTTCTCCTTTACGTGAGAGAACAGTGGCAGCGCCTGGAGCTCTGCCTGGGGGTGGATGATGAAACAGTTGAGAACTTCAGGGTTTAGTGGACAGACCAGCATGGGCAATATTGTTATGGGTGTCTGCTACAGACAATCTGATTGGAAGAATTAGTAGGTCTTCAGACAATTTGAGGAAGCCCCATGTGCACCATCCATGGCACTGATACGATGCTTCAGCCATTCTGTTACAGTTCAGGCTAAATAACTGAACAGTGAGGTGGACTGAAAAGTGGCTCGTCTGCTGGGCTCATATGGTTGTGGTCAGCAGGATAAAGTCTTCCTGGAGGCCAGTCAACAGTGATCAACCCCAGGGCTTGACACAGACTAATACTGTTTTAACATCTTCATCAATGACCTGGACAATGGGGCACAGTGCCCCCTCGGCAAGTCTGCACACAACACAAATCTGGGAGGAGTGGCTGATCCAGTAGGTGGGTCTGCTGCCATCCAGAGGCACCTCAACAGGCTGGAGGAATGGGATGACAGGAACCTTTTTAGATTCAGCAAATGGAAATGCTGAATACTACACCTGGGAAGAAATAATCCCATGCACCAGTGCAGATCGGGTGCTGACTGGCTGGAAAGCACTTGGTGGAGAAGGACAAGGCCTTCTTGGGGATATCAAGTTGAACATCAGCCAGTAGTGCATCCTTGTGGAAGGAAGGCTCACAGCATCCAAGGCTGCGTTAGGACAGTTATCAGCAGGTCAATCCTTCCTCTTACCTCATCTGTGGTGAGACCACATCTGGGATCCTGGGTCCAATTCTGGGCTCCCCAGTAAAAGAAAGGCATGGGTATAATGTAGTGAGTGCAGTGAATGACCATTAAGGTGAGGAAGAGATTGGAATGTCTGTTATACAGGATTCTTGACTGAGAGTTCTAGGACTGTTCAGCCTGGATAGCAAAGATGCAGCAGGGATCTTAACAGTGTAGGTAATACGTGATGGGACAGAATAAAGAAAATTGAACCAAGGTCTCCTTGGTGGTGCCTAGTGAATAGACAGGAGGCAGTGGGCAGAAAATGATATACAGTTTTTTTTTTTTAAATGAAGTAAAACTTTTTTTATGTAAGTGTTGTCAAGCACTGCAATGAGTTGCCCAGAGAGGCTGTGGAGTCTCCATACCTGGACACATTCAAGACCTGACTGGACACAGTTCTGAGCAATCTGTGTATCTCACCCTGCTCTGAGCCTTTGTTTTTTATTTGTGGACCATCTGGGCATTCATCAGAGTTGTGCTGGCAAGTCTTTGGGCCGTACCATTTCTGAATTCCACAGAAAATGTGTGCTGCCAGGTTTTTTGAGGGAAAGAAGCCCCCAGAAGATAACCCAATTAGATAACCCCAAATCTCACTCACATTTGCTGCTGCAGATTCAAGCTTTTCAATGCAGATTCTCAGCTAGTAACAACTGGTGGATGATAACATTTCAGTTGAATGCTAAGACAACCCCCTATGACTGGTCTTCAATTTAAAGTGAAGGGTACTTGCAGGGATAGCCTAAGTCTTGATGCTTATTTTTCAATTATTATTTTCAACTCTTCCACTCAAAACCAGTAGGTTCTTCTGAAGGGGAAAACGTGGAATTCCTGTGGAGAGTATTTGCAGCACAGAGGTAGGGCACCAGGCATTAGTAGCTTGAATATAGTGGTTAAGTCACAATAAGAAAAGATTCATGCATTTTAAGTTATGGCATAATGCATACATTCATTTTTGGTGCAATGTTTGTTTCCTTTTTAATACGAAAAGGTGAAGTCAATTGAGATGAATCACAGTCAGATGGGAAGGCAGAATGACCTTTACATGCTGTTAATGTGAAGCAGCTATGGAGTTCCCTAGATTCAGCAACTCCAAAGTTAAGAACAAACCAGAACAGTACACAAAAATACCTTCCCCTTCAAGTGTGGCTTAAGTATATCTGTTAATAAAGAGCAGATTGGAGGCAGCTTGGTAATGTTTTTTTCTCTTGCCACTTCCCCTCCCCACAATGTTCGTTCATACAAACATGCATTTTCAAACCAAGAGGTGGTAGAGCATTTCATGGGACTCAGGTTTTGATTTATTGAGGTTCAAAGGAATCTTCATAGTTAAACCTGTCTTGAGGTAAATTCAATTTTAAATGAGAATCTTGGAATAAAAGGCTTGATTATTTTGAGAATGACTTTTTGAAACATACTAATAAATGCTAACATGAGACATAAGGTTTTTGGGTTTTTTGATAGAGACAAACATGCAACTGAAAAAAGTCTGGAAAAGGAGAATAGAAAGAGCTGGCAAAAATGAAGCTGAAAAGTACCTAGGCAAAGCATCTAGGAACACACTTTGGGTTTCTCAGCAAGTTCATACCTTAGTGTAAGGTAGGCAGCTGTAGTTATCTAGCAATGCTTCCCTTATGTTCTGAACTTCTGAACATGCATCTGAATGATGGACTAGTAGTGTTTCTTTGAAAGACACTTCACAGTGGAATGAGGAGTCACACTTGAGAGCAAGCTGGATATTGTTACTAAAATGAGTGTCCACTTTTCAGTTTGGGACTAATCCTGAACTTGTATTAGATGCATCTGTTGATTGAAGTAATTTGATTGTTACCAGGAGTTTTATACATTGAAACTGGAGAAGTCACTTCTACATTATCTGTTCTTTTCTCACAGTTACAATTTCTTTTTAAAATGATTGCTGCCTGTGACTGGAACTAAGTGAAATTGTTATTGAGCAGATGCTTGGGAGGCATAGCCATTTGCTTGTGATAACATTAGAGGGAGGCTGAAGCAGAAATTGCTCATGTAATACTACTCAAGTAAACCATTGCTAGTGCTTTGGGAAACCTGTAACTCTGTAAGCTTGCTTTGGATTTTGCTTCAAGTTTAACTTATAAGTATCCCATGCAGGAGTGACTTGAAAATGTTACTCTCCAGTTACCAAAATGCTTCTCCAACAACCCAGAGTCTATGACCCTTCTCGTTTTATGCTTATTGCATACAAATGTGCCATTGAACTTGTATCTTTGGGTTCTCAAAGGAAATAACTGCAGTCCTTTATTTCTTTCTTCAGGATCTTTAACTCATTCACTTAATATGTATCAGAGATATAAACCTGGGTTTGACTAAAACAAACATTTTTCGTAACATTGACAGGATGGATTTGGTGGGCAGTAGCATGGAAGGAGGTAGATGACGATGAAGTAAAAATGCTAAAAAGAGTGAAGAGGGAGACTGGGCAAAAAGCATGAAAAGGGAGCAGAACAGGAGTGGAAGATGTGGAGAGAATTTATTTAGCTTTCAAAATATATCTTGAACTCATTTCAATGTTCTGTTTAATGAAATAGTGTCATGTCAAATCTCAGTTTGATTAAAGCTCATTTTAGACAATCCTTTCTGGATTTCCTCAAAAGTATGAATATTTAACTTTTATTTCAAATATACTGGAAGAAGAATTTTTTAGGGAATTCACTGTTCAAAGAACTACAGTAGGGAAATGGGAAGTCTCCATGCCCACTGGTATACAAGTGTCTTCTGCTGACTGAATTGTACTTTCTAGCAGATACCTGCAAGCCTCCTGCACAGCAGGATCAACATACTTTGGAGTCTGTTAGAAGCCTTGGGAGACCAGACTGGACATTCTGAGTGAAATGTTACTTTCTAAGATTCTCACTCTGAATTCAGCCTATAGTAGATCACAAAGTGTCTTGTAGTGATAAGGGGCTTACAAATGGTAAGCACAACTCTTTCATAAGTGTACAAGAATCTTGAATAGAAATAATTTATTCCTCTTCATTCACCTGAAATAAAATTAAAAATGTTTCTGGATTTAATAATGTACTTTTGCTAAAAAAGGCTTAACAAAGAACATGGTACGTTTTTTCCAGGTCTGATATACTGTTGATCTACTAGGAGTAAAAATCAGCTGTGACTTAAGTCTTTGTGACACTGAATTTACTTCAGTTATTGCTTTATTCCTTGTTGTCTGAAAGTGTACAGCAAATGTTTTCCTCTACTCTTAACTAAGGATTGCAACATGGGAAGATAACGATAGGCTCCTTATATAAAAATTTCCAAATTGGCTGTTTTGCCCTTAAGTTGTGCCCTTTCAAGAGAAATCATAGGGAAATAGTAAGGATTATTAATGTGAAGTGAAACTAAGCATTTATTTTTTCCAAAAAATACAGATATATGTGAATGTTCACACATAACATAACAATACAGATTTCTGAAATTTATGCTCTTGGTTTTCTTGTGTTTTTGACTGAATTTATGCTGTGATTGCGTACTATGCTTGGTGACTAGTATTTTAAATATATGGCATGTTGGAGTATGGGGTGATGCACCTATAAAGGGTGAAGACATGTCTTAAGTGCTTTCAGGAACACCACCATTTTCCACTTTTACAGTAAAACACAGAAACTGACCTAATTGTTCTATTGTAAATAAACTCTCTTGAAACCAAACTTATATGAAATGAATAGAATGCAGGTGCACGTAGGACCCACGATAATAATTTTGGCAGAAATTCTTTATATTTTTTTTACCTTTGTGCTTGTAGTGAGTGTTCACATTTTTTTCCATGTGTGAACAAAATTATGCTCTTCTGTTTTCACCTTCAGAATGTGTTTATTGACACTGCTGAATATATCTTTGGGAAGAAAAAAGGCTATCAAGACTCAGCTTTTGTGCTGCAGCTTTTTGTGTAAATGTTTTGTAATGGGAAAGTTGATGATGAAAATCAATGGTATTTGACAGGAGAATAAAATAGTAGACTACTTCCGTATGTTCTTTGAATTGATTTGAACTGTTGTCTCTCCACACCTACCCTTTGGCATGTATGAACCAGAACAGGTGGTGTAGAGTAAGGATTCTGTGGAATAACTAGTTAGGGGAAATACATGTAGGAGAAAAGCTACTGCCACTGTACTTAAAGGACTTCTCTAATGTAGGATTTGGTTGTTTGCTTTTTTAGTCTGTCTCCTGTTGTCCTCAAGCTTTTAAAATAAATTTAGAGAGAACAGAATAATACAGATGTATTTCTAGAGTATAAGAGAGAAAGGAAAGAAACTGTAGTATCTCTGTACCTATATTAAAAAGGATGCTCATATTAAAACCCGAACCTGCACAGTTCAGTTATTGATTTAAAATTACTTCCTTCAGGGACATAGTGTAATGCTAGTCTTGCTCTCATCCCTAATTCTGAAAGCAGACCACAGTCTTCATATATGTTGTCAGTGTTCACCTGCAGTCCTGTTTGCACATAGATTTATCAGAAGACTTAATCGGAACTACATTTATACAAGAAAATATTACCTACATACAGAAAACAAATATGTGTCCTGGAGGTTGGGTTTTTTTCTGGGTTTTTCTTGATTTATTGTTCAGTTTTGGTTTATTTTTTATTTTTCTTCAGGTCAGAATGTTTTTTAGATGTAGATGGGCCATCATGAAATCAACTTCTGTCACAAAGAGGCTTGCTTCCATACGTTGGTCGCAGCATCAGATTTTCTCGGTTTTTAATCTGGCTAGGCTGTGGGCCTTCCTTATTATAGCACAGTTACCAAGTTTCACCACTGAGGATTGCTTTGCACCAGCTTCATAGTCCACGTGTCTGAAGCCAGACTGTGTGCTTCAGCTGTTGACTTTTCTAGTGCTCCTTCAAAATCTTGCATTCTGTGTGTTGGACTTCACATTGCCAACTGACTCTTGCTAGCTCTGCAGCGAAATGGAGGTCCCTGATATGGTGTGTGTGTCCCCTTTGGTGTTTCCTCCAGGGATCAGCTATTTGATCATTTCCCCCTCAGCTTGTACAGTATGGCCTGGACAATGAGTGGCTCCAGTGTAAAACAGGACTTTTTTCAGGATTTAAAGCATTTAGATAGTTTTTTCCTGGAAACCTTTTGTAAGAGTAAATGGATGCTTTATTACATTTGTTACCATTAGAGGTCTTAACATTTTATCTGGTTAGGGATTAGTTGTTTTTATTCTGAGTAACTGGCTCATTGTGGTCTTGCTGCAGGAAGGTAATGTAACTTTCTAGGTATGAAAAGTGTCAACCCCCATAGCATTTTTTTGCTAATACTGTACAGGAAGATATAAAGACATGATCACATCTGTAATTAATCCTTCTTGTTCATGGATCCTCTTATCTCTGGTGTTTTGTGTTTTGTTGGGTTTTTTTTTTTTTTCTTCCCCTCCTTAGATCCTGGATATGAACATTTTAAGATAGCAGAAAAGTCCCACGGTAATTGGATCAAGTTGTATTTAGAGGGAAATAATTCAGAAATACTCTTAAATCTTGGCAAAAAGGTCCTGAAGCAATACTTGGAGGCTCTGAAGACTCTGAGTTCTTCACTAAGCAAACAAGTGGCACAATATGACATGTATTCGATGATGGTGGGGACCGTGATCATTATGGAGGTATGAAAGTATGTCTTTCTGTGACAAAGCTAAGTGCACAAACATGAAAGTTTCTGGGTTTTGACTACTTAGTGTAAACTCTTACTGGTCTTCAGAATTACTGAGTATGAACTTTCAGAGTTGGCTGACTTTCTGCTTGGGTGAGGTTAGTATCCTTTTTAAAGTATAGCTTGGCCTTATGGTTCAAAAGAGCTTTTGATATACACTACTTACATTTTTGTGTAACTAGTTACAATAAATTTGCAGATGTGCTGCAGCTTGAATTAGTCCCATATTAATTAGCCTTCTACTTTTTGAGTAGCCTTAATGCATTTAAGAAACCTCAGAAATCTGGTAAGTGAGTTCCTACCTGTTCCTTTTTGTCTAACAGTGAACCTCGCTGCTCAGAACAGGCAATACCTTGTGTGGGCAATTTTCACAATTCCAAGAATTGTTCTTTGTACTGATAGTTGTAGAGCCCTGAAATAAATATCTGCTGTAAGGTGCAGGGCTGCCACTTCATATCTCCTGTAGGAATAAGGATAAGATATCCCATGTCTGGAATTTTAAGTGGCTCTCTGCAACTGGTATTTTGGGCAATTCTCAAAATGCTGGAAGAATCCTTTGTGGTAATGCTTTGAGATGCTCAATGGATACTATGCCTGTATACTGAACTTTTATTTACAGAAGCTTGCACTGACCTTTTAGATGACACAAGTGTCAACTTTTTCAAGGATAGGCATTGTTCCCTAGGATGGAAATACATACTAGAAGCTTAATTTAGTCTTGCATGTGTGTGGTGCTGTACAGGACTGTGTAATTACTGTAGCACTGGTCCTGTTCAGTGCCTGGAATGACTAAGAGTACATGATCATCTGTTCAGTATTTGAGTCTCCTTTGTCCTGGCAGGGCTGTATGCCTCATGTTGTGTGCACTGTTCTCTGTGTAAACTACATCTGAAATGGCTTTCTGGTGGATGGCTCAGTGGGGTTTATCACTCTGCTAACCACTTCACAGGAGTTAGTTCAACAGTACCCATGGTAGATGAGATGGTAGGTTCTGTTCCTGCTCTACAGATGGCAAATCTGGAGGTGGACAAAGCTCAGCACAAAGTTGAAGTCCTTCTGGGTTTTTTGTTTTTTTTTTTTTTTGTTCTTTTGTTTTGGGAACCTACGCATTCAAGCTCTTGACAGTTGCTTTGGACCTGAAACCTGATTTCTTTTGCTTTTTTCCCCTGGAATGCAGGTGTTTACACTTTTTACAAAACAAATCTTAGGTATTTTACTCAATGTGCCTTCATCAAAAGAAAACATGCACCTATTAGCCATGAAAATTTAGGTTGAGAAGAGCTTGCTCAGCTGCACCGTAAGACTTGGTGCAAAACTACTGGGAATTTATTTTTTTTCCTTCAGTGCAGTACTCAAACTGCCTTGCTTTCCAAAAATCTTTTTGTCTTGATTTGTGTTTTTCGTGCTCACAGAGTAAAGAAGAATAGGGAATCTCACAGCTGACTTCAAACTACACTGTGCTATAAATGCCATTTATCCTGTATTTCAGATGAGGAGAATACATCTGGGACATGAATTGATAACAGTGCATTTACTCAAAAGAGCTAAATTTAGATTGTTAGTTAACGACAATGAAATAATTTTCCTAGCATGAGTGCTGTCTGTGTTTTAATTGTAAGTGCTGTGTTAAAAGATAAGATCTAAGCCAGTTTGTTACTGTGTAACCTCATATTTTCATAACCAAGTGAACTGTGTGAAGTTGAGTATGAAAAAGGAAGACTGTTGCAATGCATTGAATTTGTTTTGGTCTACTGTACTATACCTCACTGTATTTGGGCGGGGGGGGGGGGGGGGGCAGGGGGAGAAGTCTTTACAAGTGACAGTGAAAGATTACAGGTTGGCAGTCATCTGATGTAGTTGTTTTTATCCTGATTCGTTTTTATCTTTGCCTAGTACAAGCTGATTGAGCTCAGTGTAGTCCTAGCTCCATTTGTGCCACTTGCAAAGCATTTTAGCATGTGGCTGAATTTTCCCTTTACTTGTAAACGTTTATACATGGGTAGCAGAAATTATTAATGGTATTATTCATCTCCACTGCTACAGTTACCAGAGAAGAAACTTGGAATTCTGCCTGATCTGTGTGCAGGTTAGATCAAAGTGAAAGTATAACCAATAAATCAAGTTAAGATAAGGAGAGGTACAAAAAAACCCACTGGGATAACTCATAAGCTTGAAATGCAGCATACAGTTTTGTGATAGCGTGAGAACTTCCCCTGATCTGGGAAGCTATTTAACTCAGCAGGTTCTCTGTGTATGTTTGTTGTGAGATAAATTGCCCAGGACAGAATGTGTATGTAACTCTAGGCATCCACAGGTGACAAATGATGGGTCAAATTTGTTTGCTCAGGAACTATTTTGATACTGGGAGACAAAGATACTACTTTTGCAGGGAGTGAAGATCATGCATGTCATCAGTTACCACAGGTGAGGAGGCACATGATAAATTTATTAAACTCTGGTAACTTGTGTGTCCAAGCCCTTAATAAATTAAACCACCATCTTTGATTCTCCTATTCATATGGTAATATCTTATGGGGGACAAAAATCCAACGTAGTTCTTCACAGGTTATTTTTGTAATAAAGTATGTATACTAGCAGAGTGACATGGATGACAATGCTATGATTTTTTTTTTTTCTGTGAGTTCTCACTGTATGCTTTGGCTAACTCCATTTCTTTAAGTATTAATTTTCTGGTTTTTTCCAGGTTCTGCTGCTGCTTTTGCTCAGCATTCCAAAAGCTCTGAGCAGCCAGGCAGAATTTGAAGTGCCCCTCTCCCCTCCACTGTTCTCTCTGCTGTTTTACTTGATGTGTCTGATGCTGTGTGCGGTTCATGTCATTGTATGCACATCAGCAGAAAGTTTATGCTATTTCTGCAGCATGTCCTGGTTAACAGCAGTTGGAGTGATGATGCTGATTTCTGCACTCATGTGTGGTATTTTATCTGCCATTGCAAAGATCTTTGAGAATTCCAGACTTCCACTGAAGGTGAGAGCATGCATTAATTATGGTTCGAAATGTTTTGCTCTTTATGGCATACTTTCAGATAAAGTTTCATAAAATTCTTCTATGTGTAGACTTAAATTGTTATTTACAATGTAATTTTAATAATTTAAAATTGGAATTGAAATGTGTATTTACTGTGGTATACCTATTGCTGTAATGAAGATCATAGAAGTGATTATTTTCACATTACTTTTAAGAAAGGTTCTGGTGTAAATTATTTTGCAATCCTTTTTATGAGATCAGATTACACTGTGTACAAACTTTATGCTGTTACACAGTGGAGTTTCACAATTGCAATTAAAGCAAGAGGTATGATATTTTGCAGCATGTACCAGTGACAGTCAGTCCTTTCTCAAATACCACAGATATTAATGCTTTAAGGTATTTAAGGTATGCCAGTACCCTTTCTTATACTGGTATTCTTAATGCTTTTTTGAATATAGTTTTGAAACTGTAGCAGAGGGAGCAAAATTGATCTGTCTATTCTACTTTTTTTAAGTTTGAGTTTAAGAAATTGAGTTTGTTAAAGTCCTTGGAATGCTCAGAAATGTTCTCATTTGTGCAAGTAGTTACTTGCTATAAAGTCCTTGATGAGTTCTATTTTTGCATTGAATAGAATTCAGGGAATTCCAAGGAAATAGTATTTGCAATGTCTTACTCTTCTTCTGCTGTGAAACTTAGTATGCCAAGAGCTGTCAGTCACACCTTAAAATCAGCTTCTGGCCATTTTTTCTGAGGCTCGTTAGTTGTATCTTTCTCTCTGAAATCCAGTGGCTTCAGTGCTCGTGTTGCACCATTGAACAAAGCACTCTCGGTGCAGTACAATCCTTTGTCAATCTGGGTTTCTTTGAAGTATGTTTGTGGTTTTAGTACCATTTTTTATTGTGTGACAATGTGGGGCAAGTGTATTGCTTTAATTATAGGATGACATATTCCTTCAAGCTAAAAAGCAAGTTTTCTGACTTAGAGAAGTGTTTAATAACTGCTATATCTCATATAATTCAGAAAATTCACTACTCCTGAGTGGTGGAGATTAATATTTCACTGTGCAGTGATTTGCTGTAACTTAGTTTTAAATTTAAATTCACGTAAGTAAGACTGCTAATTTTTATTGTTCAAAGTATATCAGTTTATAATGTTTCTGTAATTTCTGAATTTGTGTTTCTTGGAAATGCAGCTTCTCTGAGAGAAGCCTTTGACTAAAAGTAATGCCTTTCTTTTCTGAAGACAGTTTGCGGTTTTTTTCCCTTTTCAGTTTTCTTCCATGCAATTCATTTTAGTGTATTGAAAGTGATTAAAAAAGGAATTATTGATAGAACATGGTGTTTCATTCTTATGTTTGTATTTATCAGCCTTGTAGTATTTAGGTGTGTCAATTGATCATTTAGATAGACTAAAGTAGAGTAACAAGTCAGCTAACAACATCTGCTTAATGAAATCAGAGAAAGGAGTTTCATATTGGGTATAGCTGCTAACAGAACAGTCTTTGTAAGCGTAAATCACAGGTTGCTTTTGGTACTGAAAATTTGTAGCGTTAATGTTTTGCTGCAAAAGCTACCGATGCTTGTGTGGGTTTTTTTTAAAGGCAAATAAAAGAAGGTTAAATTAATCAATGCGAATGGAGAAATCCGCTGAATAAGATGTCTATACTTTGGGGGGTGTTGGTCTTTAAATGGACTCCTTTCACTTAGGACCTTTATTAGCTCTCTATGTTATTGTAAACGAGGTAGAAATTATTCTTAGAAAAAGTAAAAGAATATGGTCTTGAAATAATAATTAATGATCCAGTGTATTCTGTAGAAACTTCACATGTACTTGCTGTGCAATGATAAACAAACACAACTGTGGAATACAAGCTCATTTTTCATCTTGTTACCAGTTTTTCTAATTTTAGCAAACAGTAAGAACATAAAAATGACTGTCTAGACCTGTGTAAAATTTACAGGCATTCCACTTCAGCAGAGCTGAGAGCAATGACAACGGATTATGGCTTTCTCCTCCAGGCTGACCCATCTTTCTTACATGTCTAGAGACAAGTTAATTCCTTGTGACACCCACTACTGTAGGAGTAACTTTAAAGTAACATTCTATGATCCGGGAAAAATGCTTTCCTACTAGGTCAAAGAATCTAGGAAGATGCTGCTATTCCTTGGCTATTACTAAATTTAGAATAGTCGATTACCAGGCACTGGTTGACAGGTACAAGCTCTGCCTTTTTAGTTTGACCTGAGTCTTAGTGTTTCATTCCCATCTGTTCTTGGCATGTTTTCATCCTTGTTAGTGAGACACAGCTGCTGTTGTAAACAGCTTCCTGCAGGTGGCTTGTATATTGCTAATACAGCTGCTCTGTCAATGATCACAGCAGCAATTGCAAAATGTCTCCTGGTGTTCAAAACTTGACTTGGGTAGAAGGGCTTTTCTTATGAAAGGAATTAATTGCCAGCTCCCTCATGGAGGCAAATAATTTCTCAAGGAACACACAAAAGGAAGCACCGATATAATCCATGATGTTCCACTTTTAGAATGAATTTTTCTGAGGAACTTCAGAGGACGAAGTTCCATTTCCATACTGATAATCTGTTGGCCATTTCTGATGATTCCACCTAGTCAGCTATGCCTAGGGTGTATGGACAGAAATGTGGGTGAGAAATCTTTATCTATCCTTTCTATTTCAGTTGTTTTCCTTCCCTCCCCTGCTTTCTCCATATGTCTGCCTTTGAGGACAAACTGAGCAAAACTAGACAAACTGATTAGAAATTACATCTAGGATATTGTTTTGTATGTTTGCCTCCAGCACCCCACATTCTGCTTGTGAGATACCTCTGCAGGTGGACCTTTCTCCCTGGTTAATGTTGGGACTTTTGATCTAATCCCCTGTTGCTTGAAGAAGAATGTTTCAGCAGCAGCTTGTCTCATTTTCCTTTTTGATACCAATTATGACACCATCTGGACAAGAAATAGAAAAAAACCCTTTAATTCACAAGTGAAATTTGTTGTCACTGACATTGCCACTTCTGTCATTTTAGGACAGGGATCACTTAGTGTCTTTTGAACATGGAGATGTGTATTTTCACGTTGCCTTTGAAAATATCTCCATTTGGATGTAATGGAGCAGTTACCAATTCAAGCATTTCCTGTTCAAACTAGAAAGGTGGTGCATATGTGTTTTCTGGAGTTTTACCTGGCTGGGACCTCAGGACATATCAGCAGATGATCAGATCCTCTGTTTCAAGTTGATAATGCATGAATGAGTAGGTTTTCAGCAATGTCTTCCAGGAGGTTTGTGTGTGTGTTTGGTTTTCCAAGGCTGGCACAGGTAGAAATAAAAAATAGTGGATTCTTCATCCTGGGTCTGTCTGTGATCATATTCCTACCTGAGGCATATCTGAAAATGTGGGAGGCTGAAGCATGTCTTATGAAGGCAATAGTAATTCTGGTTGAGGCAGACATGACTTTGTATCCAGACCTGTAGAAATCCATTTTCATTGTCCTATCTTCAATCCTGTTCCATAGGTGACTGGATGTATGTCTCATCAGTCAGAGAGGCACTGCTGTCTCTGTTCAAGTTCCAAAGCAAGTCTGAAATATTTTGTAGGTTTAGTTAGTAGGTACCTCCATTCCAGACATGTATAAAAGCAGTGGTCTGGATTTGATTTACATTTTTCCTAGTCTCAGGGCTGTTGCAGAACAATATGGTGTTTTTGCAGGCGGCTGCTTGTACAAAGATAGAGCCTGGAGAATGTGAAAGGAGCCTGGATAATCTGGTGTTCCTTGCAGTGTGGATGTCAGAGGTTATTTACTGGTAACTGGGGCATACACAGTACAGTTCACAAATGTTCATGTCCCACCTTCCATCCCCTTTTCGAATAGAATACCTAGACTTTGGGGGAGGAAATGGTTGTCTGTATATACTGTGTGTTGATCTTGAAGGGACATCTGTGAGTTAGGAGTATTACTTACGCTAAAATATCTCAGAATCCAAGTGTCTGTGACCTGTGCATCTCCACAGCGCGAATCTATGTATGGGCTCCACTCCTGAAAGAGCCCTGAAGCCCTGCTCTTCTGATGGCAGAAGTAGAATCCTGAATCAGGGTCTTGCCGTTTTAAAAAGCTAATGGGCTTTTCTAAGCTCATGATATGTGATAAAATGTAGGTATTTTAAAAGGAGTTGAGATAAGCTCTCCTGTTAATGGCTTCAGAGCTTTTTTCTTCAAATTGTTTCCGTTCACATCTAAAGATTTCTCTGAAGTGCTTCTCATTTGTAATGCTTTTTTTTCCCACTGTGGCTGAATATAGAAACTGATTACCAAGTTCATGAATTTTCTGAAGACCAGTGCAGGCAGTGTTAGCATCTGCTTCCTGACTGTTATTTATAGTTTCTGATTACTATGTTTCTAGCAGTGCCAGTCCCTTCTTTTAACGACACTTTAGGCTTTAAATAGTTCTGCAGCCCTTTATGATTTCCAGAAAATCTACAAAAAATTTAACTTGTTGTTCATAGCTTCATTCTAATTGCTTGGTAGTTGACTTAAGTGCGGTATTTACTACTACTAGTTGTGTGTTTTTTCCCTATTTCTGATAGAGATCAAAACCAATAGGTTTTTGAAAATAGAACACAAGTTAAAGTTTATCAAATACAGCTTTTGATAACTTATGTTATGCAGAATTATAGTGGTTTTTTCATTATGTAAACAGTGTTCCTCTTTCTCTCTATTTTAAAATACCCTGTTAATTTAAAAATATTTCTGGTTTTTCTCCTCTGTGTGATATTCTTACTGAATTGAATAATGAAACATATTTTTATGCAATTATACCTAAAAATCTTACTGCATTTTTTGACCTGGGGGTGGGGGTGGGGGGGCGGGGAAGGGTGATGGATAGTGCCTTTACTAGGTAGCTTTCAAAAATGATCCCAGACTGCTGTGAAAATGTAGAAGTGTGGTCTGTAGTAGCCTGTCATAGGAAAGTTATCATCATTGGGAGTGAAGACTAGGTTCAGGGAGCCCAAATATCAGAAGGAAACAGAATGATTAGTATTTCAATTCTGGGCGATGGTGAGCATGGGAATTAAAACATTTATCATCTGAAAAGTGATTGTAAAATTCCTCAGGCATCAAGTATGGATGGTTAATTTTGGGGAGAAAGAGGTTTACTCTCAGCCATGTAGAAGCCACATAACTGGAATTGGATCCAGACAATTTTGTTTCTACAGGAGTGAAGAAAATGTAAGTTTCATAGGCAGAGATGTATATATTCCATTATTTACCTACTGGCACTTCTGCAAGCTAGCAAGGTGTGTTCAAAGATAGGGCAAAGAAGTCAGTTTCTGTATTACTTAATTAGTAATGCTGATACATCAGATGTTAAGGCTACTTTGGCTTGGGAGATTATAGACTTAAACTGGAAGCCTGGCATTTCTGCATTTCTAACCCAAAGATTATGTAATAAGTTTGTTTGCCAAGATACTAGTGCGAGTCATTGGAGTGCCTGCTGAGTCCCTGAGAGCTGGACATGTTCAGCAGCTAGAAAGAGCGAGCTGTGTGTATCAGAGTAGGACCTACATTTCTGTGCCCGTAAACTAGATCTCAACTAAGTACAATGTAAGTAACCTAAGGTCAGGCTGTATAAAAACTGTAATGATGGCACTTCTAATAAGGCACAGTTCATATATGAGGGATTACCAGTAAATTTAGAAAAATCTGATGAACCTATTTTCAGTATTTCTTAGATCATCAAGGCTCAGGAGATTATAATTTGCAGGATAATTTTTCATTTTGCATAGTGACTAGCTCTGGTCTGAAATGTGGTTTGTCAGTGAATGCCATTGGACTTTAATCCTTTGATATGAATATAACAGTAATTTTTTTCTCTTTTCACTGGAATTGCGAGAGTCAGACAAGCAGATGGGAAATACAGATCTGACACTGGACATTTTGCACTAATGCCATCACTTTCCTGAGGCTTCTACATGTTCCCCATTGATAATACGTCACTTCTTCAGTTTTCATATCAGGGCTGACAGCAACCAGATACAAGAGAGCAATCCTTATATAGATCTTATGTTATGTCTTATAAAGAAGACAAATGAATTGTATTGAAGACTCGTTCATTGTCATTTGTTAAGGATCTCAGATTCCTTTGTCTCTGCAAGCAGATGGTGCTTATGTGCTCACTCATTATTTAGTTAGTGAAGATTTTTAAGGTCAGCATGATGGAATTATTGGAGTTTAAACTTTCTGTAGTTTAGTCATGTACTGTTCTTGTCTCATCTTCGTGAATTTCATGGTCTTTGGTCTCTGCATGGGCTACCTTGTCCTTTTGTTCCAAATACCAGCTTATAGTATTCGATTTTCAGAGTAGAGTACTAAACAAAAAGGAGTGGTCCTTAGAACGCTAAAAAACTTCAAATGGTAGTAAATTTGTATTGGGCCTGGGCAGTTTCTCAGATGATGACTGTTCTTGTGCTAAGTGTTTACTGTTTTTTCCCTCATTATTGTTGTGTGACCTCACGGGGACTTTTTTGTTGCTTTTTTTGTTTGTGTGGTTTTGTGTGTGTGTTTTTTTGTTGTTGGGGTTTTTTTCTGTGGGTTTTTTTGTTGTTTTTTGTTTACTGAAGTGACTGGCGTGATGTATTTCTTTAACAACACAAGAAAGGGAGAGGATGTGAATAGGTGTTAACTTTAACTGTACCTCCTGTATTCTTTCTCATACATCTTAGAGAATCTTGATTTTTGCAAAAGCTGTTTTCCTCAAAGCAAAATTCCAGATAATGTTAACTAGCTTCTTGCATCTAGTGTGTTTGTTGTCCTCTCCATGTTATGTGGTCTTGCTTATTGAATAAAAAGACGTATGTTGCTGTCAGTAAATCTTAAGCATAAGTGAAACTTGCATCTAAGATGCTCAGGGATATTTCTGTTTTTTACATCTACTTTCTTGTTACCTGCTCTAGTGAGTTTCTATATTGTTCTAAGAAATGATTTTGACAGGTCAGGAATCATGGTACACTGTTCATCTTTGAATGTGAGTATGTTCTCTGTGCAATTTGTCTGTGAATATTCAAGGTGTTTTTTTAAAATTTGTTTGTAAGGTCAAGTGTAGGAGAGGAGGATGATAGGGTTGAAGCGTGCAAAGAAATTAATGTGAAAATAGGTTCAGAAATCCTTGTTCTGAGGCATGCAGTGGTTTTGATTTGGCTTTTAAGTTGTTTGTCAGATGTTTAAAATATCAATTTAAGAGATAGTCTGTGATATTCTGTAAGAGGAAAAATTAACGAGAAAATAAAACAGTAAAGGATGATTTTTTACAGTGTCTTTTCCAAAATGCAGTATGTAACCCTATGTATTAAGGTATATTAGGAAGCCCTGCTGGCTCCAGTAGCCTCTGGGGCTTGGGCATTTGTCCTGCCTGGCTGCTGGAGCCCAGTTGTGCATGCCCAGTCTCAGTCCTTGTCCCTACCTCTGGCTCAGACTTTGAGGAGAAGTTGAAGAGGCTGATGTCCCTCCAGTCAGTGATCCTGTGATCTCTCACACATACCGGTGCACGCTCTGGGCCCTCTGTAGATCTGCATCAGCAACCAAGCTTGGTGATCCATAGTTGCTTTTCCCATTACCAGCACCCTGACTTCTCTTTGCACTCTGATCCCTCCAGCTGCTGGAACCTCGGCACACGGTCCTGATGGCCTATGGTCCTCACTCTGCTCTCTGGCATGTGGACCTTCACACACTGCGGTTACTGGCACTACAGGCATGTGGTTCCAATGACCCGTGATCCCACTCCAGTTGCTGGTATTTGCTTTTACTCGATCTGGTCTCAAGTTTCTGGCATGTGGGCTTGTGCCCAGTTACTTGAAGTGAGACCTTGGAGCCCCCATGGGTGGGATAGAAAGTGGAGGTCACAGAAAGGTGGTTAGGGGAGGATTTGATAGACAGGGTAGACCACTGTGACCAGGCACAAGGCCCAGTGAAAGGAGTTCACTGACTGGCGTCTGCTGGTGCATGACCCTGGCCCCTTCATCCCTGCTCCTCTCAGGTTGCCTCCCGCCTCCAGCCTATCCCTCATCACACCCTCTCCCTCGCTTTTGACACTTTCCTGAAGCACTGCTTAATGAGTTTGTGTAGATTCAGAGGCACCATCAGGTATCTGTAATACTCAAGTTCTGTCACTTCCCCCTTATCTGTTACAAAGTCCAGGCTGATGCTCTTCAGAGCTGGTTGCTTAATGGACTGCCAATTAATGGCTGAAGAGTTTTGGTCATCTTTATGATCTCCCTTCCTGCTTACTTACCAGGCTTGTGTCTCTGTGTGGTCTTTTAGTGGCTTTCCCTGTTACTTTGTATTCCCCGTGAGCAGAAAAGGTCCTTTACCTGAGAATGCCAATGAACCAGCTGCTCTCACCTTCCGCATGCCCTTATGCTCTCTTTTTAGCAGTATCATTGAAGGCAATGATGATGAGGCAATTCCGAGTAGCTGCTGTGAACAGGAAATTGAGCTAGTGGGGGCATTAGACAAAGAATATTGCGGTTTTAGATAGGCACAGCGTGTGAAGTAAATAATAGATGGGTAATGTTTAAAGTGGATTTTATGATGAAAGACACATTTCAAGCTAAGCAGGGTTAAGGGGTGCCATCAGACTGTCTGCAAGCAACTTTTGTTAATTTGATTAGTGAAGGCTGTCACTGTACTGAGTTGACAGTAGCATAGATTTAAACTTAGAAAATTACCTATCGTCTGTATCTCAAGTTTGATCTCTGCAGGACTTCTATTTTTACTTCTACAAATGTGCAACAGGGAGAGAGCTTGTGTCGAATCTTCTGTGACAGAGTGGTAGGGAATCTTAATGTGTATTGTTGTGATGATTATTCATGGAGAAATTTTTTCACTAACACATTGTCATTTTAAAAAGTATCATTATGTTGCAATGCTAGCTAAATAGGCTACACTGAAATGATTCTTTTATAAATTTTTGGGATTTGTCAAGCTAGAAATAACATGTCTCACTGTTTATTTTGTTTTCTTAGAGGAAATGGCTGTAACCACAGTATAAATGCTTAAACAAGTGAAATCTTTGTATGCTTTCACCACTGCTATATTTTTTTGTTTTGTTTGCAGAATCTGGTTGTGTCCAGTTCCAGCTGGTCAGAAATAGATGTGCTGATTCTGGCTGGAACAATTGGCCATGTTTTGAGTTTAGGGGCAAGCAGTTTTATAGAAGAGGAACATCAAACCTGGTATTTTCTTATCAATACGCTTTGTTTGGTGCTGTGTCAGGAACTTTGTAGAAATAATTTTCTTCTGAAAGAATGGGAACCTCACCATAGCACCACTATGAAACAAAATTTTGATAGTGTCGGGGAAGCCTCTGAGTGCAAGAATATAGACATTCCAGCAGCAGGTAATTCGAAGCTGAGCAAGGCCACCTCTTCGGCTGAATTCATAAAAGGATCAGATAAGTGGATAAGCTTAGCAAGTCCATGGATCATCCTTATTTGCTGTCGGCTACTTCGATCCTTGAATCAGACAGGCGTCCAGTGGGCTCATCGGTCAGACTTTGGACATTGGTTGACAAGGTGTGTATCAGATTTATTGTCATATTTTCTGTCTTATTTGAAAACTAATGTATGTTTCATTTGATTAAATAAGTATACATTTTTATAGTCTGTTTAGAAGAGTGCTGCAAACAGTGGTAAACAGTGAAGTAACATAAGGAGTTCTTCACTGCTATTTCATGCAGAAGTAATTCCTCGTGTACTATCAATAGTTGATAATCTTTGCCCTGCACCATGAGTTATCTAAAGTTTGGGAAATTAAAAGTTAGTTAACAGAACTAAACCCTTGAAATTAGGGCAGAAGGTCCTGCTCAATTCCAAACTTCGTAAAGTTGCAGGAGAAGATGCTGTATGTAGAACTCTTCTGTGTCTATCACAGACACTTAACCTGCGGGTGGAAAAGTGAAGGAATTTTTCAAGGATAGTATGATAAACAGGAAAGGGAATTTTTTACAACTTGAAGTACACTGGAGAGGGGCTTCTTTTTGTAATACCTTCTAGCATTGTGTAGAAGTACAGTCATTATTCAGTGATAAGAAGTACTTGATATTTGAACTGTCTTCTGTACTTCAGCTGGTGGATGGAGAAGCAATACCTTGTGGCTGACTGAACAGGGTTTTGCAGACAGAAGGTGGGAAGGCTCTGCTGTGTAAGATAGATTTCTTGCCAGTACCTTACAGCGTGTGGATGAAATATCATCATTCATTAAAAGTGACATGAGCAAATGAACTAATATGAGACTTGTTACTTATTGGCAGCCTCACAGATAAAATGTTAATTGCTGTGACAGGCATGAGTGGAGAAAGACATGAGTTATTAGGGAATTTATTGCATTATAGCAATTGTTCTATACCAAAGCTTTCACCATGCATTCCTCCTCTTGTGATGAGGTGAGGGATTGAGGGCGGAATGTCATATTCCCAATGATAATTGGGAGTTATCTCACATGATAGAGAACTCTTTCATTATGAGCTAAGCCAGTGTGTGAGCAGGATTAGTGTGATCCGATGCCAGTGGGAGGTTTTTTATAATTAATCCTGAACATCTTCCAAAGATGTATTAGCCCAATAACTTCCTAAGAAAGATGTCTTCTTCAGGCTGTCAGCCCTTTTCTTTGGAGTGTACTAGTGCTACAGTGCCACGAAACAAGGACTTGATATTCCTGAAGCTGAAAAACTGCATTTGTTTCACAGATTTCTTTTGCTTGTATGATCCCCCATGAATGGTTATGGACACTTGGAAATGTTACTAGCCTTCTAAAAATTGTGTGTGCATGCCTGGGTGTAACTTTAAAGATCCTGTCTTGGTTAAGCATGCTCCCACCTCTGATTTCCAGGTGCTAGCTATGCCAGTACAGCAGCAAAACCTGTTGTAGTCTTGGGCTGTGGGGTCTCAGGGAGACAGCACAGGTAGAACATAGTCTACAGCTAGAGCAGGTGTTCCTATGGCTTCCTGATTCATAACAAAACCTGGGAAATCCTGTGTGCCAAACCCTTAACACTGTTGCCTGTGAGGAGCTTCCAAGCAACCCGCTCAGGTAAAGCAAGGTTCTTTACTTTTGTTCTGGCTTAGTCTTTTCTTTAGTTTGTTGGGGAGGGAGCGGGGAGAAGGGAGGGAAGAGACTGTTTTTGTGTTTTATTATTTCTCCTGTAAATTGGATATCAGAATCACAGGATGGTTGAGGTTGGAGGGGACCTCTGGAAATTTTGTTCAGTTCTTCTACTCAGAGCGGAGTGATCAGGAATAGGTTGCTCAGATCTTTGTCCAGCTGGGTCTTTGATATTTCCGAGCATGGAGACTTCACAACTATTCTAGGCAACCTCTTTTTCTCGCCCCCCGCCCCCCATATTCTCATTTTGTTTAAACAGAAATTCCTTTGTCTCCAGTTTGTGTCCATTGCTTCCTGTTTGTTCTTTTGCTGGGCACCACTGAGAAGAATATGGCTTCATCTTTTTTTAACATCCTTCAGCTCTATAATCAGGCTGGTAAGATTCATACTGAGCCTTTTCTTCTCGAGGCTAAACAGTGCCAGTGCATTGAGCTGCTGCTTGTATGACAGATGCTCTAATCCTATCATAATTTTCATAGTGCTTCACTGCACTAGTTCCAGTATGTCTGTAGCTTTTTCTGTACTGCATAACCCATAACTGGACCAAGGTCTGAGCACAGGGGAAGAACCTTCCTCAGCCTGCTGGTGACATTTTTTGTAGTACAGCTCCAAGTGCTGTTGGTTATCCTTGCTGCAAGAGCACACTGCTGGCTGATGATCAACTCAGTGTCCACCAGGACACTCAGAGCCACATCTGAAAAGATGGTTAGCCCCAGTCTGTTGTGATGTGTGTAGCTATTTGTTCCAAGGTGCGGGAGCTGTTTCTTCCCTATGTTGAAGTTCGTAAGGTTCCTGTTGGGACATTTCTCCAGCCTGTTGAGGTGCCTCTGGATGGCAGCAGACCCACCTACTGGATCAGCCACTCCTCCCAGATTTGTGTTGTGTGCAGACTTGCCGAGGGGGCACTGTGCCCCATTGTCCAGGTCATTGATGAAGATGCCAGTGTCGATCCCAGTGTCAAGCCCTGGGGTTGATCCTTCGTGGCTGGCCTCCAGGTCACAACCCTGTGAGCCCAGCATGTGAGCTGTTTTCAGCCCACCTCACTGTCCACTGTCCTAGCCTGGGCTGCTTCAGTTTGCCTGTGAGGATGTTATGGGCGATGGTGTTATAAACCTTGTTAAAGCCAAGATAAACAGCATTGGCTGCTCTTCCACTGAGCTAGTCATGTCATCACAGAAATCTGTCAAGTTGAGTAAGTATTATGCCCCTTCATAAAGCCATCACAACTCTATTATTAAAGCTGTCTGCCTCCCCCTTTAGTAAGGCTGAAGTACAGCAGCTAGATATCAAAACCAAAACTTCAGAGTTTTTTACAATGAGGTGCTCCATGTGCTTCCCCATCAAACTGTAGCCTCATGTTGGGTGTATTTCCTTGGGTCTTGAAGCAAGAAGAGGAAAGGTCCTACAGCTATAGTCTTAGGCTACAACTGCTTGTTCAGCTATAATAGTATGTTAAAGTTTCTCTTGCATTACAAGGCAAGTTACCTGCTGTTTTGCTCCTCCCCTCACTAGCCCTGCATTTTACCAGCACAGCTGTTGCTTTGTTAGTATGGTGAACTAAATCATTGAATAAATGTGGCTGGAAAAATAACCCAAGATGGCGTGGGAAACTTTTGATGTTCAGATGGATCACTTCCCAGTCTGATTCATCATCCAGCTTCACAGGCAAATGAGCTGGCTTAGGAATAGGAATGCGGGAAAGGAAGAGTGTGCAAGCCAGCACTGCTGCTGTTGAAATTCCTGTAGAAATGAAATGTGGAAGAAGAATCTACATGTTTTGAAGTGCTGCAGACATAAACATTTTTTTCTTTCTGCTGTTGTCAAGCATTCCTTACAAAAACTCATTTGCCTTTCAAATCTGATTGAAAAAGAAGCAACTATTCACAAACTTCTACTTTTGGGGGCTTTACAATGATTGTGAAACAGTGCAGAGTGCCTTGCCATGGCAGGCTGAGAGGATGTGTCATTGGGGCTGTAACTACTTCTGCTGTGTTTAGGGAGCAGGTGAAAGAGCAGAACCCTGGCAGCCCTGGCACAGGTTGGCTTGGCCTGTTGTGGAGCTACATCCTGACTTAAATCAATGGGGCAGTTTTTAGCTTAGCAGTAGAATATAATAATGTCACCATGCTGTCCTATACTTCAGTTGCTTTATAGAGTTAAAAGATTGCCCAAAGAGCAGCATTTGAAGTGCATGGTTTTTGGAGTGATGGGATGTAGGTGAGTTCTTGGGTCTGAAATGGTTCACTGGACAAGGTTTGGAAAGATCAGTCAACGATGCAGCTAAATCTTTGAACATCCTGTGGTTTGTAGAACATCTGTGAATTCCTATTTGGCAATCATGCTTGCATTTTCTTTGGTTGGAAGTTTTAACGTCTGTTACTTCTCTTTCACAAGAGAACAGGGTGGTAGAGATGTCTGTTTCCCTAGTGTTTTGATCAGGATTGAGATGATGTGTTTTCCTTATAGCATAAATTAAAAGTTGGTGATAAGCTGAGTTGCATAAACCACTTATTCCTCTTCCCAAAATGCATTGCTAGTCTGAAAGGTTGATTGTTAGTCTATTTTTAGTATGTGTTTAATTTGCATAGTTGTGTCTTAATAGCACATTTTTTAGTAATAAGAAATAAGAACCTTACTTAGATCATGTGTACCCTTGTTAGTTTGAGTTAAAGGCACTCAAGCTTTTTCTAGCCAGCCTTCTATTTTGTCTCTTAAGGTAAACTAATAAACAAACTACCCTCTTCCCCGCCCCCCCCCCCCCCCCCCCCCCCCCCCCCCCCCCCCCCCCCGCCGCATTTGATACAATTATTTAAAGGACAAAAGGAAGAATTTGAAAAACAGAGGATGTCAGTTAATCCTAACAAATAGTTAGCCAGACATGGCCTTGGGAGAAGGAATAGACAGCATAAATATGTCAAGCTAAGAAATAACAAGATAAGCTCAAGAAGAACCAAATGGTTAGTGAGACCAAACAGAAAATTACTGGAACTGTGTGTGAACTGTCCTAATTAGCAGACTAAAAGATCTACCCTCAAGGAAAGAAAGGCCCCTACTAACAAAGCCCCCTCCTCACAGAACATACTTGGTAAAAAAAAGAATCGGTGAGAATTAAGTGTGACTAAACGTCATTGTAAACCATTGTTCAAAGTGTGTGTAGGATAAAATGTTCTACCACGTGTTGAGAGGGGTGCTAGCTTTGTGGATTTACCACCTAGCACCCATCTCTCCGAAGAGGGGCAATAGACAAGTATCTCTGCTCTGTGGACCAGCTCTTGCAGGCTGGGTGAAGAACTCGGGTTTGGGATAACATACTGACCTTTTAAGTCTGTGTAAAAGACATCTTTGTGTCTCATGCTCAGACTAATATTTTGCTTATCTGGACAGTTCTTAAGGGGCTCAGCATTTGAGACAAAGAGGCTATTGTGCAGGTTTGTGCATGGAAAAAAGTAAGCAGCAAACCACAGAAAATCATTCTACCTGTAGCATGTTGAATTTGGCTACTAGGGATGTATTCAACAGTGCTGAAATAAGGAAAAGATTCTTTGTTGTTTGCAGAGAGACTCTGTGAAACCTGCTACAAAGGAAAAAAAAAAAATTGATGGGAAAAGCAAGCAAAAGAAAACCAGACAGTAGATGAAGCAGAAGAGAACATGCAATCCCTAAACTTGTCTGGAAGTCATGTTTTCTTTTGAATTGGTATTCAGTTAGCTTCATTTGGCTGTTAATCTTGGTCAGAGCTGCTGCATGGCTCACTGTGGAAGGAGTGAAGCTGTCAATGACGGCATCAGCTTGAAGTGACAAGAAGCAGCAGGAGTTGCATATAAACCCCTGTGCTAGGAGTCACGAATGCACCATTAGTGACTGATGTGCACATGACTTTGAACATACCCTTGTTGTCCACTGGGCCTTCTCTAAGAATTTCCTTTTTTTTTTTGGGGGGGGGGGGGGGGGGAGGGGGAGGAGGAAGCAGGTAGAGTATGACTTCAAATGTTCATTGTATGAAATTGCAGCTGTTAGGGTCTTGCTTGATATAGCACCAGCAGTTACTTAGTAGAGGTAGGAATTTTTAAATTTTTTTATGTGTTTCTATGTAAGTTTGGTATGAAGAGTCTCTTTAATAGAAGTGCATTGAGTGTTTTAGGTAAGAGACAAAGATGATTATGAAGATTTGTTCTTATTTATCCCTGATTTGTTTTATCTCTCTTGTGCAATGAACAGCCAAGGAGAAGATGGGGTGAAAGGTTTTAAAATTTTCCCCAAGGGTTCATTTGCCAGATACAGTGGCTACTAAATTAGTTCTTCACGTATTGATCACGAGAGATGGTGTGTGCACCATCTTCACAGGTTGCTACAGCAATCCATTCACTGCTTCTACTGTCTCCTGTAGAAAAAGAGCAATAGTGAGGGTAAACATCAAGACTACATTTTCTCACCCGTAGTGTTTTAGTTCTTACTCCTCTGCTGGCCTGCAGAGAGCAGTGCGTCTCTTGGGTAAGTTGTATGAAGTGCTTGACTGGGTCCTTCAGGGAGGACAAACGACAATTTTTCTGCCCCATATCCTTTCCTCTGTGACTTTCAAGCACAGCAGCTGAAACAGCTATTGATCAAACTCCTGATAAAGCATATAGTAGGGAACAGGAAAGTAAACCTGTTAGAAGTATATAATATTGATTAAATCAAAGATAAAATTGCAGTTTTGTAAGTGCAGTCAGAGTTAACACAGATTACAGCCCAGGCTCATTCTCAGTTTGCTGAAGTTGGTGATCTTTTATCATGGGATTTTGAAGTTTGAAAGACAGAAGATGGAGCCCTTGGCTCTCACACACTACATGACGTTCTTAACAAAACCTAAATCTAACAAAATTAGTCGGCTTAGGTCATTTGGGATACTGGGAACATTTGCAGTAGGCAAGGGTTAGCAATTCCTGGATTACAGTGGGCCTTCTGAAATTGTATAGCTAGCTATGGGTAGGAGTTGAGTGCAGATCTTTATGTTACCGCACTACATTTTGTAGTGCTAATTGATATCACTATAGATTTAAATACATAACATTCCCAGCATGCTCAATGAAATGCCTTTGATTCTGGAATGAATGTTACCTATTTGCGATGCAGGGGAACAAACCAACTGTATCTGTAATCTTGGCTATGATGCAAATTTTTTTGTCTCCTTCTCTTCTATGTACTGATCCAGTAAATGTACTGTAGTTGCAAAAGGGAAACATATTGTGCTTACATGTGTATGTTTTAAACTGTGTAAGTATATTTTTGGTCATTTTGTCTAGGTAATGTTTTGTTTGTCTAAAATTAAACAAATCAAACCATGTGCAGTTATTTTAAAAGGGAGAATAACTGATTTTGTAGTGCAAAAATCTTTTCTGCTTTATGCTAGAAAGTGAAATGCTGTAGTTTAAGCCATATGCACTGTTTCAAAATGTAAAAATAACAAAACCCTAGTTAAAAGCATTAGACCCTTTTCATTATGCAATACGCAGCTCAGTTTTTATATAGTTAACAGAATAACTAGCGTATGGTGGAACACAATAATTACACTTTTAAACATGCATGCTTGAATAGAAAACCTCATTAATAAAACTGCTTTTCTAAAAATAATAAAATATTTTACCATACCTCCTCAAAGTTCATAACAGATGTCAGTTGCAGTGATTAATTTGGAAATACGGTTCTGTAGCTAAGGTTTTGTCAAATGTGTTTAGCAATAATTACAGTGGCTTGAAGGGTTTTTATTGTTTGTTGTTTTCTTTTTTTTTCCAGCTCTGAACATAAATCTGAACTCTCATTCTTGGCTGCAATCTCCCTGCTTATGATCCTCTTTCTGGTTCAAAGAAGGTGCTCCCTAGTTTCAAAAATTGCTATGGCACTCGGGCTCCTGGGAGTCTACAGTTACCGGGCAGCTATTGGAAATGTCATATTTCCATGGCAACATGACAGCAAAGATATTTCAAAGTAAGTTAATCAACAGATATGTAACTCTATTTCTAGAGAGGTGCTAAAACTTTGTATATCAGGGGATGGGGTGGGAGGGGACATGTCTAGGCTGGAATCATATTCTTATGAATAAAACTCTTATTTTGTAGGTGGCCAACACTCAGTTTTTGTGGTGTGTGCATAATTTTGAGCCCCATAAAGCATCTTTCGACTGTGGCAGATCAGAAGCAAGTCAGATAAGAATTAATGTGAGGAAAATCTAATAGTCATGCCCTGTATTTTTGCTACAAAGAAACTCCAAAAGCACCACCTCCTCTTGTTTTAGATGGACTTAGCAAATTTAGTAGGGTGCAGGCCAAGCTCATTTAGCAACTTGCTACTTTTGAAAAATGCTCAGGCAGTAATTGGGAGAATTGCTTTTCCATATCTTTCTTTAGCAGGTGAGTGTTCTGTAATGTATGGCTTTTCAAGATGTAACCAAATCCTTCTTGAGGTCTAAGCTATGCTGCAGAATGCATACTAAGGGTATTTATGTGGATGTTAAGTTTCTTCCAGAACTAGTCTGTAACTGTAAGGAAGGTATTAGCTGTTTTACCAATAGCTAGTTTTGGAATGTAGCTAAGTGGCTTTAGTTTTCTTATGATGCTTTTTACT
Source organism: Falco rusticolus (assembly GCF_015220075.1). Classification (NCBI taxonomy): domain Eukaryota; kingdom Metazoa; phylum Chordata; class Aves; order Falconiformes; family Falconidae; genus Falco; species Falco rusticolus. The sequence goes on along the minus strand of NC_051210.1, from coordinate 30,981,016 downwards.
GTTGGATTGTACCTGACCCTGCAGCCTCATTTTTTTTCTAATGTCAGAGAGCTCCAGAAAACTTCCAGAGACATTAGGACATTTGATGAGGAGGAACAGGTCATAGAAGAGAAGTAAAACAATTGTCTTCTGGATGTAATAAACTTCCTCTCACACTCATTTTGAATTTGGTATGGGTACAAATGGTTTCTGGGAGCTTCTTAATCAGCGGCCAGAGATTTACAAGATAGGCAGAAGTGGAAAACCCCTGCAGGAGTAGATCTTAGGGCATACAGAAGATCAGATTTGCTAATGCGGCATGTTTTATAACAAATATTTGAATGTATCTATATCTAGATATATTTACATACATTCTGTCATTCCAAATATTTCCAAATAATTCTAGTTATATACTAGTGTTAAGTTAACATTGTGTGCTAGTTCTGTTGGATGGTGAAAGTAATGGTAATCTTTACATAGTTTGCAGGGTTTGGCTCTGTGTTTGAAACATTTTGAGTTTTTGAGCGTGACCTCTAGTTTTGCTTTTTGTTTGAGTAAAATCCTTGGAGAATACTGTCCTTGCATACAGCAATTGATCTGCAAATAAAATGTGGTTAGAGAAATAAGTGGAATACTTAAAGATTAAAGACAAAGCATTTACTGGGAACCATCCATTCTATAGGTAGCATGTTGATCGCTAGTAAGAAAGGTACAGGCTTTTTGTGTAATTTCACCTTAAATAATGAACATGTTGATTTGCTTAAATTATGTCAGACCTTCATATAGCTCTGATTATATACCAGTTTAAAAGCTACTGTCGTGTTTCAAAGTTTTATACATTTTTTACCCTTTGTGTAAGCTCTTTGGTGAAAGCTGGTAGAGTCAGCAAATACAAGTCTGATCTTTGTGTTGGCATGTGTTCTGCACCTGGGGCAGGAATATTGGTGCAAGGCTCTTTCTAGATCTCAGGAAGAAAGGACTAACAACACATATGTAACAAAACTATTGTTTTAATAAGGTAGAGTAAAAAAGGAGTGTAGGTAGTGAGTGCCTTCGGATGCTGGGAACCCTGCTTTTGTGCAGCATCAGACAAACCTCAGATGAATCTTCCTGCGGCACACAGGTCCTACCTGTGGAGAGGTTCTGCATCCCTCCCATACCCATGGTGCCTTTGATTTTGTGTAAAAAAAAAAAACAAACAAAACAAAACAAAACAACAAAAACCCCAAACAAACCCAAACCAACCCAAACAAATCCGCTTGTCTAATTCTGCCAGAATGTTAATCTTTGCCATAATGCCCACCAGCATGCAACACAGGCTAGCACAGGGGTTCCAGCATGGTGTGTTGCAGCGGCTACTTATGCTAACATGTGGCCTTCTCAAACCTAAAGTACAACGTCTAATGGAGCAGGTGGTTTTCCCAAGATCACTGACACTTCAAACATGTTATTTTCAGCAAGGCTCCCAGTACAAGCATGTCAAAAAAGATGGTAGACACATCTTGGCAGATTTCAGATATTAGCTGATGTGTTGACACGGTGATCCTAGTTCATCTTTATTAGATGGCTGATACAATAAATGGTAAAAGCCTATTTAAAATGTTGCCAGGAGCAAACCCAGGACTTTCTTTTACATGTGTCTAGAGGTATCTTTAATGTATTTATTATATGGAATAGCTCCAGATCCAGGTGCAAGGTAGAGGTTGTTTTGTGTAATATGGGAAAAAGCTGTAGGCAGCTGCATTTTTCATGCACAGTGCTTTCTTCTGTAAGGTGGAGAATCTTTGCTCTGAAATGCCCCTTCTCTGACCCTTTAGTGAAGATAAGTGTTTTTTTTTCTCTGAATGTGACAACTTCTGGGAGGTGGATGAGGGAGAAGAGGCAATAGAAGGGTGTCCCATCTTCTGTGGCTCAGACTAAGACAAGCTGTAAATTAAAAATGCAAGAAAGTAATTTGGCCTTCAGTTTTCCTCAGAGTTCTCCTTTAAAAATGATAGTTTGTGCGATGAAAAAGATTAGTATATACCATACTAACACAAACAAAATAATAGTAATGCATTTGCTGAGAATTTTTTTTAAATTTGCATTTCCATCTATGAGTTAAATGAGTTAAGTGAAAACAGAAAATAGTAGTGGCAAATACCCAAAGCTAGTTCTCAAAGTTTTATTTCTAAGTCACATGAATATATTTGAATATTTTATGGTAATAATTACATCAGAATTACCAGAGATACTGAAAAAGGCCACTGAATTTCTGCATTAGCAAGAAACAGAGGAACTCTGTAAGCTTTACTGGTTTTATCTTTTTCCCCCTAAAGGAAAAGCCAGTTGTCCTTAAAGGGTTTTTACAAAGGCTTGCTATCTAAGGGAATAAAATAAGAGTAAAGCTCCTTTGCATAGACCATTAGGTATGACTTTGAACCTTTGAAAGCTAAGTCACAGAACTGAGCACTGTGTTCATGTTTAGGAAGGTCACATGATTGTCATGTGGTGGTTTTGCCCTGTTTCTTGGTTCCGTGGGTGCAAAAAGAAAGCGGAACATACAAATACTGTTGCTTATTATTTCTCCTTTTGCTTTTTGATTCTCTTTCCTGTGTGTGGAAAAGAAATATTGAATTCAAGCTCATTTGTTGGTAGGTGTTTGAGAAGGAAGGTGACTTTCCAAAGAATGAAAAAAAAAAATGGAAGTCAAAAGGAGAAATTTATTTTTAGAGATTTTGACTAGTGGTGTTTTCTGGGGTCAGCTAGTTACACTGGTTACACCAAGTATAAATACAGTTCTATTATTTTTAGTGCCATGGTCTAATCCTGCATATATTATTAAGTCCAGATGACTCAAGAATGCCCATTTCTGAGTGAATTATATTAACTTTGTAGGTGTTTGTTCACCAGTTGTATATAAATGGCCGGTAATCCATAAGGACAGGTGTGTATTAAATTATGGATAAAATATGTAAATAATGTGTATTTTTATCTTTTATAAGATTAAAAAAATATATTTATAACACAAAATTTAATATGCTCATTTGGCGAGTTCATTGGATGATTATTATAGTTTAGCACATACTAACATGATTGTGACTTTTGTCCAGTAAATATAAGAATATCAGTGCATTTGGATGGATATCTGCTTTCAGGTTCTTTGTTCCTTGGGCCTTGCACTTCTAGAATAGTAGGTCACTGTTTTTGAGCTTACTGGTCCTTGTCAGCTTTTTGGATGAGATGCTGTGTTTTCTTCAGAAGCCAAATTCCACTGGAAACAAAGAGGCAAATGAATTTATAGGTTCTGTGAACATAGTAGTGGATGCTAATTACACTTACTACTTAAAACATCCTTTTTTTTTTTTTAAATGGAATTGCTTAGAGATTTGAAAAATATGCACAGTTACAAGGAAAAAATATGCTGGTATAAACCAGCATGTCTGTATATCTGTGCAGCTGTGTAAGGTGAGAAGATGTCTGAAGAGTGTGAAAATTTCAGACTTCATATGAAATAAAGGTCTTCAGATACTGTTGCTGTTTCTTTGGCTGGTGAAAAAGAAACCTGTATTTGAGTGAATGAGTTGTGAAAAATCACTGAACATCTTAAAGGGAGTAGTAATTTTAATGTCAATTTAATTCCTGAAATGAAGTTTCTTTATCACTTTAAGGAGTATTTTTGGGGAAGTTCATTATGTTATATAAATGGCATGTTTATATGAATATATTTAGGAATCTAGACTTCAAATAATAATAAATTTATTTTGGTTACATGAATTGACATAAAATTTCATTTTTATGTTCTAGGTTAGTTTAGGTTTTAGTACAATCTGTTTTCTTTGATAAAGTTGATTTGGATGTGTTGTAATATAAGTATGAATCTTTTTTAAGAGTTTTTGTATTTGAGAAATCTCTCTCATGAAACTGGCCAGTACTAGCCTTAGAATTTAACCTGTTTGGCAGAACTGCATTGGTCTTGCACCTCTCTTGAAAGACTTTTTGACCTGTGAAATAGATATTAGTAAGTAGTTAATCTTCCTGTTTTATTTATTTATTAATTATTATTACTTTTTTTTTTAATTTCCTTTTTAGGGGGATTACTGAAGCTCGTTTTGTTTATGTGTTTGTTCTTGGCATAGTCTTCACTGGCACTAAAGATTTACTGAAGTCACAGGTTATTTCTGCAGACTCCAGTGTGAAGAGTACAGGATTATGGGAAGTGTATAGTGGATTGGTTCTATTAGCAGCCCTTCTATTTAGACCTCACAATTTACCAGTCTTGGTGTTTTGTCTGCTGATTCAGACAATGATGACAAAATATATCTGGAGACCTTTGAAATGTGATGCGGCACAGATCACTGTCATGCACTACTGGTTTGGCCAAGCTTTCTTCTATTTTCAGGTAAGCTGAATACTGTCCCTGCTACAGGGGTGGGAAAGGGAATAGTTTTTGAAAGAAATGTTGTCCATTGTGAGTAAAATGCCAAATAAGTCTCAGAATGGAAGAGTTTACAGAGTTCTCAGGAGGGTTTAGTTTCTAGCTGTATTATTAATGTTTTGTTTTCACAATCAGGAAGAATGCATACCTTGATGACATCACAGAATGGTCAGGGTTGGAAGGGACCTCTGGAGATCTTATAGTTCAGCCCCGGCAGGGGCTTCACCTAGAACAGGTTGCACAGAGTCACATCCAGATGGGTTTTGAATGCCTTCAGAAAAGGAGACTCCACAGCCTCTCTGGGCAGCCTGTTCCAGCGCTTTGTCACCCTCAGAGTAAAGAAGTGTTTCCTTATAATCAGATGGCATTTCCTGTGTTGCAGTTTGTGCTTGTTGCCCCTTGTCCTGTCATTGGGCACCACTGAAAAGAGCCCGGCCCCTTGACACTCACCCTTAAGGTATTTGTACACATCAACAAGTTCCCACCTCAAGTCTTCCCTTCTCCAGGCTACACAGGCCCAGCTTTCTCAGCCTTTCCTCATCAGGGAGATGCTCTGGTCCCCTCATCATCTTCACAGCCCTCTGCTGGACCCTCTCCAGCAGTTCCCTGTCTCCAACTGGGGAGCCCAGCACTGGACACAGCACTCCTGATGTGGCCTCACCAGGGCAGAGCAGAAGGGGAGGATCACCTCCTGTTGGCCACGGTCCTCCTATTGCACACCAGGATCCCACTGGCCTTCTTGGCCACCAGGGCACACCTCTGGCCCATGGGCAACTTGCTGTCCACCAGCACTCCCAGGTCCTTCCCCGCAGAGCTGCCTTCCAGCAGGTCACCCCCAACCTGTACCGGTGTGTAGGGTTGTCCCTCCCCAGATGCAGGACCTTACACCCGCCTTTGCTAAACTTCATGAGGTTCCTCTCTGCCCAACTCTCTGGCCTGTCCAGGTCTCTGAAATAGTCCTCAATAAATTATTCTTATATAGAGAATATCCTCAATATAGATTTCCAAATGTGTTAAAAACATCAGATACTCATACCAGGGGCTTTTTTGGACTGTTGCTGGGCCTCCTAAGTACTGGTCTAGTGATACCAAATTTAAAAATTTCAGCCAAGTTGATTAATATCAATAAAAGGCAGATGGCTTTTTGTCCCTGATTCTTGAGGCTTACAAAACCTTTGGTAGCATCTCAATAGGTCTGCATACAGTTTAAGACTGAAGGGAAATTCTGTGACAAAGTAATGTCTCTTATAAGAATCAGAATGCCATTCTTATTTTATGAAATGGTATCTTCTTTCTTGAGGAGCTTTACTGATTTCAATCATATAGTTCTCTGCATTGCAAATAAGGTTGCTATTTCATAAAAACTCTCCTTAGCTTTGACGATGGAGAGGTTGTTTCCACTTCTAATAATGTTGGAAACTTAGTGTAGCAGGCTATCTTAAGAGGGCATTTGTTAAGATGTGAATCAGGTTGTTTCTGGTGTAGGAGGAGAGGCTTTCTGGTTTGTTGCAAAATTTCAGGGTGATACCTCTGTTGGCTTAACTGTTGAGCCATGACCATGACAGTCTGGACTGTGTCCATTCTGATTTTAAATACCTGCAAGGATGAAGACTCTGAAACCTCCCTGGGCAGTTGGTCCCAGTGCTTGACTGCTGTAGCCAGTAAAAAAAATTTTCCTGATATTTAAACAAAACTTCCTGTATTTCAGTTCATATGCATTGTTTTTCATCCTTTTGCTAGTCACTGCTGAGTGACGGAGGTCAGAGTATCTCTCTTCTTTACTCCCCCTCATCAGGTATTTATGCACATTATTATGAACCCTGCTGAGCTTTCTCATCTTGAAACTAAACAGTCCCAGATCTTTCAGATAGATGTTTGTGTGACAGATACTTGGTTCTCGTTGTCATCAGTGGACTTTCTCCAGTACATGCATGTCTGTCTTGTGCTGGGGACCCCAGAACTGGATCCAGGAGCCCAGATGTGATCTCACCACTGCTTAGTAGAGGGAATGGAGCATCTTCCTCAACTGGCAAGGGATGCTCTTGGCAATGCAGTCCCAGGTGCTGTTGGTTGTTGCACAAAGGGCAAATGGAAGCATGGTGTCCACCAAGACCCTCATGTCCATCTCTGCCAAGCTGCTTCCCATATGGTTAGCCCCTGGATGGACCCTGGCCTGGATTTCTTTCTCCCCAAGTGCTGGATTTGACATTTTCCCTTGTTGAAATTCATGAGCTTCTTGACAGCCCATTTCTCCAGCCTGTTGAGGTGCCTCTGGATGGCAGCAGACCCACCTACTGGATCAGCCACTCCTCCCAGATTTGTGTTGTGTGCAGACTTGCCGAGGGGGCACTGTGCCCCATTGTCCAGGTCATTGATGAAGATGCCAGACAGTGTCGATCCCAGTGTCAAGCCCTGGGGTTGATCCTTCGTGGCTGGCCTCCAGGTCACAACCCTGTGAGCCCAGCATGTGAGCTGTTTTCAGCCCACCTCACTGTCCACTGTCCTAGCCTGGGCTGCTTCAGTTTGCCTGTGAGGATGTTATGGGAGACGGTGTTAAAAGCGTTGTGAGGTGAAAGTACATTAGATATGTGTAGCCCATATATCTTTGGCCAGTATGGTATGGCGGAATAGAAGATCAGGAGGTTTTGAAATAATACATGCGCTGTAGAAGTGTAATTGGGCAGGTTAAATTCTGTGTCTTCTCTGATCTGAGCGTTGCAAAAAATTGGGGAATAACATTTCTGGAAGAATCTCCATGAACACTGGAAATGTTATTCAACTGATTCAGAAGTAAGCTATCAGAGGCTATCAAGAGCATGGTAATCTTTCCTTTTGTCTATGTAATGCCAACGTCTTTTTTTCTATACCAATAAAACTGTATTTATTCAAGACCAGCAACAGTTAACAGTTAGATCACACATGTTGGGTTTTTTTTAGTGGTTTTATTACCAGAGTTAGTGGGAAGATAGAAATGCAGTTGAGGATTTTTTTGCTTTTTAGAAGACTGAAAGTGATTTCCATTTTAACTGGCTGCACATAGTGCTATTGGGTATCTTGTGTTTTCAGAGCATCCACCCAGGCCTCATCACACTGCTGGAAAATGTGACATTTCTTCTAGATGGGTTTCCTTTGGAAATAATAACTTCCAGCATGATACAGATTTCAGCAATCTTGAGGATATTTTAAAAATTAGCTCTGACAAGGTAGTCTCTTGCACAGACATGCTGTTGAATCACAGCATCCAAAGTTCGGAAAGGAAAAATTCTCCATTGCCTCATTGTGAGCTAGATTACTTGATTGGTCTTTGTATCTTCTGTCACTCTAAGATCCGGAGAACGAAGGATGATAGTTACTTATCAAAACTTCTAGTATAAGCAGACCAAAGATTCCCCTCTGCCCCTTGTTTTCCATGCTGGTTTATTATTAAGTCTGAGATATGAAATGTTGCGGATCCAGATAAGGAGCTGCCTTTTTGTGTCTCATCACATGTCTGTAAACTCCAGCTTTGAACAGATTCTTCTGAAATTCTTTCTGTCTTTAACACAGGGCCCTTTAAAAATATTTATCAATTTCAGAAGATATTGAACAGTCTTCTACGAATTATTTTGACTATCTACTTGGAAAAGCAAGGTGTATGCCTATTCAGTGTGTCCAAGACAGAATAAAATGACGAATGACTTAAAATAGAACACAAGGGATTTTAGAAAGAACAGTTTTGGTTGTAGCTTGTGTCTCTCTTTTCTCTATTTTTTTCCTATGTATCTCCATTTCTCTATTTTTTTCTATTTTCAAAACATCCTAGAGATGTTTCAAAAATAGAGAAGTCAATTCTGCTAAAGGAAAAAGTGTTTTTAAGAGTCAAGACAGATGGAATTTGCTTCCACCCCCCACTCCACAGAGAACAAGTTTTCAGTTCTCTTTTTAAACATGCTCTAAGTAAATTTACATTAGAAGCCCTCTCTAGGATGGAGATTAAGAGTTTGACCAAAACACCACTCTTCAGATACTAGCTTTGTTGTTTTATTCTCTGATGAAAAAATTGTTCTGCAGGTATTGAAAGGAACAGATTTAATCATATAAGGCAAAGAGTCAGGGGGATTTTTTGCCCTTCACAATTGAAAGCAATCATCTGATGTGCCAAATATTAATGTAGAAAAACCAGAATGGTCAATCTGATAACTGATAAAATTACAGAAGCTACAAAGGTCCCTCAAAATCTAATTAATGCTCTCTCTTCAATGGGTAACTCTCCCAGTTTGTTCTGAGAATAGGTTTTCCTGTCTGGGACTGTACATCCAAGGATGGAAGAAACTTCTGCCAGAAATTATGCTTAATTATGCTCTTTGTATTTAATTTTGCTCAGTTTAGCATTCTGATCTGCACTACCAGGGAAAGTTACAAACCTGACAACCTACAAAACCCATTTCTTCATTTGCTGGTTTTTTTTTTTTTTTTTTTGATATTTAAGTTTCTCCTTCCCTTTCATTTGAGTTCAGAGTCTAAAGCATGAATGACTTGTTGCAAAGGAAAAACTGCTCAGTTTGTGTAGCTTAAAATCAGGACCCAAGTGTTTTACTGATTTATTAGTGGCACATAACAAACTGGGAGTCATATATTAAAGGCACTTGATTAACTGGCAATCACTGAACTATAGATGCAGGATTGATACTAGATACACAACAGATGAACCCTCACCCATTTCTATGCCATTTTATATACCTGATTTGGAAAAGATCTAGCCCTGACCCCTGCACTGGGACCACCTCTCTCAAACACGTAGAGGTAACTTCCCCTTCAGGTGTGTTGTATGGCAATGCAGGTTCCCCTGGTCACTCATACCTTTTGTGACAGATGCGGGCACTCAAACTTTAAACATTTATGTGTATGTCAAGAGTACTGTAGATGAGTAACCTTAGCAGAAACCATAGATGATTTTGTGTGGTTATGCACGTTTTCCAGCTCTTCCTTACCTGAGTGATAGAAGGCAGAACTCTGAAAGTACCCCTAGTTTTCATGATGTAGCTCTCCGGTTTATTAAACAGATTTTAATTGTTTGAATAAACCATTTCATCTTTTTTCCTTTAAAAACCAGGAAGGTCTTTGCTTGGTTGACAGCTTTCAGATTCCCTCCTTCCATGTCTTCCAATGAAGATACACTGTTCTTACTGAGTAAACTGCAGGTGTCCCAGGTTTAGCAGCTACCTGTGTTGGCCATGACCATTAATACTGAGGTCTTACATTCACTGACTCAGGAAAGGTTGTATTTCAGACAGATTATGTATCATTTATTCTCAAATACTGGGTAAGTATTAAGGAAGTACAACTGTGTTGTGTCTGCTGGAGAAGTCTGTCAAGTTCTTAACTTCAGTATGGACCTCTGTTCAGCCTGCCTTGGTACCAGCTAGTCATTCGTTTACTACCTCTGGAGTGAACGATATCTATGCTTGAATGCTAGGGCAGAGATGTGAAAGAAGCACTGTATTATTAGGCATGATGTTCACTGCTGGCATAGATTTACATGTCTTCCCTGACTTACTTTCCTCAAGTTCCGTGTTTACTAGAGCTACTACTATTAAACTGGCTGAGCTTGGAGTGCTTCTAGGTTTTTAATTTCCAGACAAGCATAAAGATCTAATGTAGCGTGCAAAAATGATAGCAGGTTTATGGTTGAAATACAGAAATTGAAAAACACTGAAATTAATTGTTGATGTAGATCAGATTGGATACTAAATTTAAACTGTGCTAGCTAAATGAAGCAGAAGAGAACTATAAACTAAATATACAATCCTTCCATCTGGAAATAGGAGAGAGATTTGGAGAACTACTTTTTGCACTTGTTCTGGTGTGATTATGAGGAGAATGAGACTTCTTGCCCATGTTGCTGAGCCTTTATTAAATCTTGGTAGGGTACGTAATGACAAAAGCAGTAACTCTGTCTTGCTAAGTGTGGAATATAAGTGATGGCCTTTTCAATATGATTGTGAGTAAAAATAGCCTTGTTCAGGATAGCATATTTAATGAATGAGACAGTGTTCTTTCGAAAAAATACTGTAGCATCCTTAAAGACTTTATGGAAGTATAACTGAAAATCCTAAGTGTACAGAGTAAGCAAGGCTCATAGAAAGAGATACCATTTTCCATTAATCGTTTGGTATAGTTGAAAGTTGCGGGGAAGAATGAAGCGCCTGGGTGTGGAAGCTAATATTTTGATCTGAAGTAGAAAAAAAGCCCCAAGCCCCCACATTAGGTATGGTTTGAAAAAAAAGAATGCCTTGAACTTACACTTGGTTTTGCATTATACACTTCACCTGGGCCAAGGCCCCGAGTGCATCTCCTGTCTAGGAGTTTATTTTAGTGGGGTTCAAGGTCGTCTCCTTCATTGAGAGGAGTTGTTGGGAGAAAAGCTAGAAGGAAGGGCCTGCCCTACTTTCCTCGGGGGGCTGCTTTTAATCCAGTGCAATACTGCCTGTGCTGTGTCACAGCTGTGCAAGCAGGTATGTCTGTGCCTGTCTGGTACCTTCTTGATCCTGATCTGGACTAGGACCTGGCAGCTGAGCTTCCTGGTCTAATCTTGGACCTGCCTCAGTACTATACACTTGCTGTGTGATCCCTTGACAGCATCTGGCCCTGATCACTATCTCTGGATCCAATCCTGACCTGGATATGCCACTGAGCATTCCCAATCCTCCTGATTTACTGCCCTCACCTGCCTTGTTTTCATGCGCGTTTCCCAGCTTACATTCCCTTGCAGAACCAGTTGGCCATTGCTGCTCTCTGACAATGTGAACTTAAACGCAAATTTATTAAACAGTTGTAACTTATGTGGGAAGACTACACATTAACTAATTTTTCCAGCTGTTCAGCAAGATTTTTGTGATTAGTAAGCAGTGGAAAAAGTTGCTCACACAGGTTGTGCAGTCTTCATGCTTGGAGGTTTTCAGAGCTTGGCTGGATAAAGTCCTGTGTTACTTATGTGGAGCTAGTTAAAAACACTTTATTTTTCTGTCTTGTTTTAGTAGTTAGGATCTTTCCTTCATTTATTGCTTTGTGTAAATCTGTGAAGAGAAGGAAAGTTAAAAATACTCCAATATTGTTAAACAGATAAAAAGTAATACATTTAGTCAGAATGCTACTTATTGTCAGGGTATTATCTGAAGCTTGAGAACCTCTTGATGAATTTTCCAACAAGCTGGAATGATTGATTGTTTTCTCCTAAGTTCTGAGTTGTATACATCTCATAACTCATCAATCACTTCCCAGAAGTATACTATATTTTTATCATTGCTACCTGCCCTTCAGGTGCCGTAAGACTAGAAATAAATATCTTGGTTGTTTCTCTTAACTGTAGCAGCTTCTAAAAAGATTGTTGCTGTAAATATTTCTTAAAATATTTTAGTTACCTTGGGTGAAAGCTCATCAATAAACAAAAATCCCATGTATTTATTTATTAGCCTTGTGGTTTTTTGTTCCCATCTTTACAGCAGTATATCTGCAGAAGAAGAGAAAGAAAATACAGTCTCAAAACCTTTAAGACTTGCTTGTGTTTTCTGGTATTTTTTATCACTGGAGGAGAACAGAATAGGTTTGTACATTAGAATCATTAATATCTAGTTCATCTTCCCTTCACATAGAGAGATGGACTGAGTGACATTTTAAAGTGGCTTATAGATTTCTCTTGTTATGATTTCAAAGCATTGAGGGATAATTTACATTGGAAAGGACCTCAAAAGGCCCAGAGTTCAACCCTGATCTCAGAGCAGTGTTAGCTGTGAGGTAAAACCAGGTTGCTCAGGGTCTTGAAACCTCCAGGGGTGAAGAGAGCAGAACCTTTCTGGCCAATCTTTTCCAGTAACTTCATTTTTTCACCTTAAATAATTTGCCTCAAATAGTTAAAATAAATCCCTCCTCCTACACTTATTTATAGAATTCCAGTTACTAGAGAGGCATACAATTATGTGACGAGCTCAGTGAAAGTGCACTAACAGAGTGCAGTAACAGTCTGCAGTATTTAATCAGTCATGAAACAGACCAGAAGCATGTCAGTTTTGTCCTGCACATCTGTACTTCTCAGTTTAGTGAGAGTCATTGAGATACTGCAGGTAATAGCTCATACTCACTGAGTGATGTGGTATCTGAAAAGTTTTCAGAAGTATCATTGCAGCTTTGAAGAGCATTTTAGATTGTTTTCATTACTATCTGTGGAGGGATTCTCTTACTGTAGCAGATATGCTGGTAGTTTCTCTTAACTAGTGAACACTATATATATATGTTTGTGCTTCGTGGATCTGGATCATGACATTATCATGGAATGCTTTTATGCAATTGTGCATTGTCTTTCTGCCTATGATAAGCTATTGCACTATTTGAAATACTTGAGTCATATTTTAAAATAAAAGCAGACAGTCTGAATTGCCAGTTATTTATGTCTTGTGTGGTGTATTAAAAGTTACAAGCTACAAAAATTCATTCAAATATATGAATTAGTCTTGAAGAAAGATATCTAATGTGAAGAAAAAAATGCTTCTTACTGCTTAGCAGAGCTCTTCATAGTAGCTGTGAAGCCATCCATGAGGCTTAGGAGATTCCTGGTGAAAGTGGGGTGTTTGGACACTTAACATGCAGTATGGTCACAGCTGGAAGTGTGTGTGTCCTTGCTCTCCTTGTTCTACAGGTGCATCACTTCACAGCAGGGGCCCTCACACTTTAACCAGGGGCCGGGCGGATGCCGTGGCAGGCAGCCATCTGCGGCTGCTTGGTTTCCCCCCGCAACCCCCGGCGGGGGGGGGCAGGGGGGTCTGTAAATACCGGGGGCCGGATTGAGGACCCTGGGGGGCTGTACCCAGCCCGTGGGCTGTAGTTTGAGGACCCCTGCTTTAAACAGTCAAAGATAGGAGGAGTGAGCCCAGAGTGAAAGGAGCCACAGGGAGGCGAGGAGAAGGTGGAAGGCACTGTTCCTTCCTCCTGGTTGCTTTCTCTGTTCTCACTACCATTCAGAGGACAGTGCATCTTTTTTCCCTGTTGTGCAGGACAGTGACGTGCACTCCCAGGTGCTGCCTTTGTTCTTGCTCCTTCTTACATGCATCGGGGTGGGGAGTTGCCCAGAGGTGCCAAGCATCAGCCATGTGTATGTGCAGATGGAGCAAACAGCATGAAGAAATCTTTCAGCTCTTCATGAGAGGAGCAGGACTCCCTGATGTCTCAGGTTTTCTACTGTGCACACATCATACAGAGGAGAAGGAGGAGAGAGAAACTAGGCAGGTGTGGTAGGGAAAAGACCTGCTGCTGTAGACAGGGACTGGGGGAAAAGAGACCAGCTTCTTTCTTCACCTGTCCCTGTCAAACTCTTGCATGTTGAGGAGCAGCACCCTGTCCTGCTCTCAAAGTGCTGCACTTGACCACTCTGCTCCTGCCATGTCCTCAGTCTATACCCCTTAAACTTGAGGAGGAGACTTGTTTTACAGCTTTCTTTTCCAGTCTCGTCTTACAGGTTCTAGGGCGCAGATAATGCTTTTTCTTTAGCTGCTGGTCCTTAGTTATGATTTGCTCTGCTCCTATCATTGCTCTACATTATGCTAAATGCATAACAATAACTTATTACACTGGTGTAATGTAACAGTAATTTACTACAGTGGTGCGTGGTGAAGGTCAAAGTGTGAAGGACTGACAGTCATAAGTCAAAAATTTTTTTCTGCTGTATGATGTCTTGGTAAAATCCATACCTTACTGCCCTCTTACAGCTTCAGGCTGCCCTTACATTCTGGGGATATCTTCATGGTAGGATTCATCGGGACACTGACTACTGATGAGGAGCTCTGAATGGTTCTGTCAGCAGGGACGGCTTTTTTTCTCCTTAGATTTTAGGGCTGTCTCAGGAGCGTGGTTTTTGCTGTCCCTCGTGCCTAGTTACTTATGTACCTGAAAAAGCTACCTGTTTTTTTGTGCTTCCTTGTATGCTCTGGATTTCATGGGCAACTCAGATGTGTTTTGATGACAGTACTTCCTTGCTGGGGTAACTTCTGCGGTTCAAGAAGACTGCAGTCACTAAGGTGAGAGGAGATCAGGTCAGAGGGAAGGGGGGAGCCACACTCCTCATAGGCTCTGCTGGGACTGGGTCTGAGTCTATCTGTGGTGACAACCCTTACATTTGCATTGTTCTGGGATTCTGCAGGGGGGAAAGAAGAATTTGATAGCTGTTAGAATACCAGCGCTGTAGAAACTGATCGGCATCTCCAGATATGGTATATCTGAGAGCTTTTGCACTTGTCTGAGGAAGCCTGCCTGTGACCTGCTAAGCTAAAAAATATTCTGCCTTAATCATGGGGTGTATTTGGTGCTTTAGGTATTTCAGTGAAATTAAATACTTGGGCATTTTCAGTGGAAAACACTTCCTTTAGTTTTATATTATCCTTTGTTATTTAGTGGTCTTAGTCACTGAAAAAGAAAACTAGATAAAACATACAAGGCTTGGACAGCTCAATACTTTCATTGCTGTATGTTCCTTGTGTTTTTCTAGGTTTTAAATGCCTCTTATTGATGATTCAGGCTGTCTAGGCTGACTTCTGGTCTATTTCAATGCAGTCTATTGTGGTATAGATACTTGCAGAAATGTCTCTGAATTTGCTTGTTTTAATCTGGTTACATGCAGCAACTTGTGTCATGGGACAGGCAGGTGGGTGGTGTAGGGTTCCACTACAGCTCTAAATTAGAGCCCGATTGTCTCTAAGGGCAAGAAATCTTTATTTCCTGGTGTCATTTTAGGCAACAAGCCTAAAATCTTGGGTTTGAATTGTGCATGATGAAAAATGCATTTTCATTACTGTGACTGAAAAATCAGCAGGTGTAGCTACTTGCTTTAAACTGGGTTTTGGATGTAATTTATTAAACAGGCATGTTCATTTGCAGACAAAATAAGACAAGTGAAATATGTTGTTTATGCCTTTGTTAGTCTGTAAATCCTATATAAAAGCTGTTGTTTGGTAAGGTACTTTACTGAAATTCCCATGTAAAGAATATGGCTGTACTGTGAGGTAGCTTGAAAGGTAAGTATTTAACTGGTACAATAATTAATATTATTCTAATGTATCCTAAATGTTTCTTTCAAGATACTAGAATATTTACTTTTTTTATTCCTGCTTTCAGGGGAATTCAAATGGCATCGCCACTGTGGATATTTCTGCAGGGTTTGTGGGACTTGAAAGCTATGTGGAGATACCAGCTATCTTCCTTACAGCATTTGCAACATACACAGGACCTTTGCTTTGGGCCATTCATCTGCTGTGCTACTTGAGTTCTGAAGTTAACAGGTAATCATGTCTTGAACTAAAGTAACACTCCTCTATGTATTGCAGATATGAATACCATTCAGATAGTGTATACCTTTTCAAACAAATAGTTTCATTCACATAAATTTTTGCCTTGGAAGTTAGTTTTCCAATAATAAAATGCATGTGGGGTTTTTTTGGTATGCATTTGTGTCATCTCACTCTTCCAGTTTCATTTTCTCTGCAGGAGTTTTGCACTGGGAATATACATGTATATTTTACTAATTTTGTTTCTGAATGAGTTCTCAGTTTGCTGTGCTAAATTACGTAAAATTTTATTATGGTTTTGTAACAGCATGTGCTGCCTAAAAACATTCTTCTTGGAACCTATTAAGTATGAGACCTGACAAAGACTTTTTAAAGTAATAGAATAGAATTCAAACTCAACTAACATGTAGTTCTTTGAATATTTGTCCTTGTTTGACATAGTGACATACAGCATTATAAAAAAAAAAATATTGTATGTTACTGGTTATTGCAGTCATTTGTAGCTAAAATATTTGTACTTTTGGGTATCTTGTGTAGTGGAAGGGCTAATGTAAAATGAACTAGTGCATTTGGAATTTTAAGAAGACATATTTGGAAAATGCTCATGTAACTTACAGCGTGCATGTAAAATCCAACTGGACTCTCCAGTATTGCATTTAACTCACCATCCAGGGCATTCAAACCAAGAGATGCCATATGTTAAAATAGAGGAGCTGTAAATTCCATATATTGTAATATCAATGCACAAATGCAAAGACTTGATAGATTTTCACAGAAATAATATTCGACAGTGACTAAATTTTTACTGTCACAGAATCTTTTCACTGTTATCTGTGGAATTCAAATGTACTTTTTTTTTTTTTTTAATGGGGATCAAAATGTTGCAGCCGGCTTGGCAGGTGGGATTTTGGACAGTATTTAGTTTATCACAACTCCGCCTTATGCATTGTCATCCTCTGTAAACCTCTGACTTTCCTTTATCTACAGAGTGTCATCTGGTCTCATCTTGTTAGTGCTTTTTGTTTTCTGGCTTCTCTCTTCTTTCCCTTGTTTGTTCTGGGCTATACCTACACCATGAACTTCTGTTGGCACATGTGTGTTCATCAGAGGTGTGAGGAGATGGGATCCCCAGCTGTCCAAGCTGCATAGGCTAGTGGAGGCTTTAAACAGGCCCTTCCTGGTTCAAACAGCCTAAATTCCTGCACAGTCATTGTGTCCATTGCTCTGTATTAAGAGGCACCTTTAACAGGTAGTGTTATTATTCACCTTAGTCACAGATTTGCCTGTCTGCCATACTGCTTTCTAAAGATGTCTAGCTCTCTCTACTTTGTTGCAGTGCAATTATGGAGCCCTGTGCTGGGCCATTGTATTGGCCTAGTAATGCACTCCTTAGTGCAGACTGAGACTCAGTGCAGAACATTACCTCCTAGTCTGAGGCCAGCTACCTTGAAGTCATCTTTGGTCTTATATAGATTGATGCTGTCTAAGTACTGGTCTTTATGTGTAATACCTCTGAAACCCAGCCTTTCCTTTGTTCATTCTGATATTATGGTTTTTTGCTTTAGGAGGAGTACATGTAGAATACTCTAATTATAGATGTCTGGATCTGTATGACCACATCAACCCCTTTCCTGAATTTTCTTTACTACCTGGTGACTTGACACCAAACTCATTTTTAACTTTTTCTAATGCTCCTCAGTTTAGCTTTAGTCACTGCTTTGCTCCATCAATACATCTTCCCAGGATCCAAGCTCTTCAAGTTTTCTCCATTCTTTCAACTTTCTTTAAAAAGAGTTATGTACATATAGAAAGCCCCACCGCTTGTCTTCTGGTAAATATGTGACCCATGACCCTAGGTATTACTTACATTCTGTTAATCTACTGTTTTTTCCAATTAATTTATAACTCTGCCATGCTTTCTTTAAAATAGTGCTAGACAGTTTCATTGGTCACATCCATGTTCCTGTGTTGTTTTTCTCTTTTGTGAGTCCCACTTTCCATTCTTCATTATTACACTGTAGGTGCTTCGGAAATGGAGGTTTTTGCTAGTGCTTGGAGGACTCTGAGCACAGTACAGTAAATCACCTCAGTGCCATTGTCTGGGGAGGGAGAGGAAAAGAGTAAGACTACCCGTAATGTGTTTAAAATAGCTGAAGTTCAAATGTTGTTTACACCCTAGACTGCAGACTGTGATGAACACTAACATACAATGAAGAGAAAATAATACCATATAGCATGGTTTTTGAAAGCTCTTCTAACAAAATAATAATTTCTGTAACAAAACCTTTGAGGATCTGTACTTGTTTAGTATTGTTTCAAATAATGTGCCTCTGTAGCAGTGTTGGTGGTTGTTCTGATGTTTTCTTGGTTGAATTTTTGCAGATTAAAAGCTCAGCTAGTAGTGTTGCCAGGTACAGTGCTGGTTTAAACTGCTCTCAAGTGGGTAGCTGTGACCTGTAATACCCACATCACTTATGTAAGTAGATTCCATCAAGCAGCTTGTGTCTGTAGCCATTTTAAGGTTCACTTGGGTCAACTGGTAAGGTTGTTTCCTCTGTGAAACAGTGCATAACTCTGGACTGGAATCTCTGTAGCTGCTGGGACTCGTTTAAATTGGTATGTTATGGTGCTCAGAACTTGGTCTATATGCTTTTTATTTTAGTTTTGTGTTTTGCTGTTGCTGGCAGGATGGTTGTCTCATTACTTCGTTGTTATTCCTTGGAGCCAAAGCCGAAACTGCAGAAGGCAGAGGTCCAGCTGCTTCATGTGTTTTCTTAAATGTATGGGAGACTGAGCTTTTTTAAAAAACTGCTGGATGCTTTAGAATGTTCTTTAGAAAGGCTTCCTACTAACTTTTATAAGCAATGTGCCTTCGTCAGAGTCGAACACTTTCCTTTTTTTATATGGTTCTGAGTGCAAGATGAAGATCCTTTCCCTGCTTCCACTAGATGGGAAGTTCTGAAAGAATCCAGCTGCCCTGTTTATTTGGAGTATGCTGAGTGGGTCCTGTTAGATTACTAACGGATGCCCTCAGGATTCCTGACCCATCCTGGTACAGTCTTAGCTGAATGGATGTGCCCAGAACTGCTCAGGAGTACCATTCAGAGCAAAGTTCCTAGCATACTGCGGCTGTTTTAGAGGTGAAGCATCTGAGGAAGT
Organism: Falco rusticolus; assembly: GCF_015220075.1. Lineage (NCBI taxonomy): Eukaryota > Metazoa > Chordata > Aves > Falconiformes > Falconidae > Falco > Falco rusticolus. The sequence continues at coordinate 30,962,152 of NC_051210.1, read as the reverse complement.
TGACCTGGACATGGAAGCCTGACTTCAGTGCTAACTTGTCTTTGTTTATTCCAGCCACTTAGCAGAGCCCATGTCATTTATAGCTGCATCAGTTGGGTTGGCTTAACAGAGAGAGCTTCTTGCTGGAGTTCCCAGAAGCTGAACTCCGCTGAGGCATAACTTCCTAAGGGCAAGTAAACCTGCACACCCTTCCCTCTCTCTGTACTTCTGTGAAATCACAGAATACTTGAGTCTGGAGTCCAACCCTCCTGCCCCAAAGAGGGTCAACCACAGCAGGTTCCTCAGTGCCGTGTCAGGTTGGTATTTGAGTGTCTCCACAGTCTCCTTGAGCAACCTTTTCCACTGTATGACAACCCTTGCAGTAAAACAGGTTTTTTTCTGATGTTTAAGGGGAATTTGTCATATTTTAGTTTGTGTCCATTGCCTTTCCTCCTTTCAGTGGGCACCACAAAGAAAAGCCTGGGTACATCTTCTTTACTTCTGCCCATCAGATATTATGCATATCAGCAAGATCCCTGCTGATCCTTCTCTACTTAAGGCTAAACAGTCCCAGATTTCCCAGCCTCTCATATTGGATGCTCTGATCCCTTCATCATCCTTGTGACCTTTCAGTAGACTCACTCCAGTACACCCATGTCTGTCTTGTACTGGGGGGCCCAGAACTGGATCCAGAACCCCAGATGTGATCTGAACTGTGATCTCCAGCCCAGAACTGGATCCAGAACCCCAAATCACCTTATTCAGCCTTCTGGCTCTGCTTTTTCCACTACGGCCCTGGGTTCACTCAAGGGAACGTTACTTACTTGTGTTCAACTTGTTATCCACCAGGAACAATCTATGTCCTTCTCTGCCAAGCTGTTTTCCAGATGGTCAGCCCCAAGCCTGTCCTGGTGCATGGGTTTATTATTCCCCAGCTACAGGATTTGAAATCGCCCTTTGTTGAACTTCTTGACAGCCCATTCCTCCAGCCTGTTGAGGTGCCTCTGGATGGCAGCAGACCCACCTACTGGATCAGCCACTCCTCCCAGATTTGTGTTGTGTGCAGACTTGCCGAGGGGGCACTGTGCCCCATTGTCCAGGTCATTGATGAAGATGCCAGACAGTGTTGGTCCCAGTGTCAAGCCCTGGGGTTGATCCTTCGTGGCTGGCCTCCAGGTCACAACCCTGTGAGCCCAGCATGTGAGCTGTTTTCAGCCCACCTCACCGTCCACTGTCCTAGCCTGGGCTGCTTCAGTTTGCCTGTGAGGATGTTATGGGAGACGGTGTTAAAAGCGTTGTGAGGTGAAAGTACATTAGATATGTGTAGCCCATATATCTTTGGCCAGTATGGTATGGCGGAATAGAAGATCAGGAGGTTTTGAAATAATACATGCGCTGTAGAAGTGTAGTTGGAACTCCTTAAACAACTTCCTTCCATCTGATCAAACACACGGAACTATGAAATATTCTCCTCATAGGGAAAGGTAAATATGTTTCTAAAATAATTAAGTGGCATGTGACAGACAGTAACATGGATATTATCACCACTTTTAGTCCTTCAGGCTCTCCTAACAAACTTGGCAGTTTAAATGTGTCGGGATTTTCACAGACAGAAATAGAAAGAACTTTTTTGCTTCAGTCTCCATGGAAACTGTGCAATAACTCTTGAAACTGTTTTTGAGACATGGAGTACTGATTAAACTGATGCCTGAACTTAACCAAGTATTCAGTGTGTGATCTCCATGAATTCCAGAGAGCACCTGATTCATGTAAAGGGTAGTTTTTACAGTGACCACTGTGTTGCTCTGACCTGAAGTAGAACTTTGGATTTTTGGGATGCTTATGACCGTGAAAAGGGCCATGTTCTTGGATAATCTGACCTATATTACATGACCTCACTGTGCAATACACTCCAGATGGATTCAGTTTTCAAGCTCCTACCCAAAGAAAATTGTCATGTGGGTGATGCTCACAGTGTTGTGTAATTACCACCCTTGAGCTAGGCATCGTGATAGTTTTCAGATTACTTGCACGTTGGAATCTGTGTTTTAGTTGCTTTAATGAGTCAAGTGTCAGGGTGAATTGGTGGATGTGTTCTAGCATTAGAAGGCTGCATTCTTATTGGGTTTTCTTCGTTAGTGATCAAAAGTTATAATAGTACCTCATGTTAGCAAATGGCTTTCAGGTATTGAAAATGTAAGTTATGCCCAACAGGACAGTGTTAATAGTTGCAAAACTTTTAATGTTACACTGTGACTTTGTTAATGTAGAATGCCAGCACAGCAAACTTAAGTTTTGCCGTGAATTCTTCTATAATACTGATCTAAACAGAATTAGGAAGGCATGCTAGCTGAAGGAATTTCAGCAGTCAACATCAGCTTTTGCCATCTTCTACCTAAAGTGTTTGAGACATTGACAGCCCTATTCACAATCCATGTTAATATATTAATCCTTTTTCTTTCTGACATAAGCTAGACGTGCAGTGAGTGTTTCTAATCTGTTTTGTTTGTTTGTTTTGTTTTGAGTCCCAGGTAGAAAATGTAGTAGAGACAAAAGAACAATCCAAATATTTTTCCCTGAACCCTTTAGTATTTTACAGAAGTAGTTTTTATTTCTTCTACTTTCACTTCACTCTTTCTTCCTTAGTTTAATTAAAGCTGAATAAAATGTTTGCAACTAAGAATATACTGCTGCTGCGTTCGCATGGTAATACTTGTTATCTATGGTGTTTGCCAGCAGTCTTATTCTTTAAATAAAATAATAAATAAAATGTATAGAAGAGGGTATCTACTTGTTCACTGATGTGCATGGAAATCTGGAAGTGATTTGATAAAATAGAGTGGGGTTTTATTGCCACAAGCTGGAAGAGTATTTTACTCACCTGTGCTGTCATTGTGGTGATGGCTGGAGATTTCTGTTAGACATCATTAGTGCTGTGTGATGGATACATCCTCATTCATTTGTCATGCTGGTCAGACGCTGACTTTTCCTATAAGTTGCCTTCAGGCAGCCATGGCTCATAGTATTGTAAAGTATTTTCTTAGTGAAAAGTGATCCAGCAAAGTAGGGTAGCCTGCAGTTGCCTCTATGTTGTAAACAAATGACAAGTTGCTTCAAAACCATTTGCAAAATAAATGTCATCCTCTTGTTCCATGGACCAGCTCTACAGCTGTGTTTTAGGAGCTGAAATAATTTCTATGTAAATATTAAGGAAAGTTGTGTGCACAGAATTTATAAATACACAGATTTGGGATGAGTTAGGTTATTTTTGCTTTGCGTAGATAGAAGTAAGCACCTAAAGGGATCTAATACTTAAAAATTAATTATCTAAGTTTTGGTAGAGTTGGCATATCCAACGTGAGGTGTGTTTCTAGTAATGACTGATGACCCTAATGGACAACTTGTGCTTCAGTGTGCTAGCAACTGCCCAAATGCATTGCAGAGTTGGCCACACAGCTTGTAAAGGGTCTTATTAATTCTGTGTGCTGCCATTGCTATGAGACTGTTCTCATTGACAGAGCTCTGCTGGCTTAGGTAGAGGCCACTTAAAGTAAGCATGCCAGATACGCTTTTTAATTTTTAAGTGGTCTGTCAGTTTGTGGGTAATCTTGAATTGAAAGGAAAGACTTCTAAAATTATTTTTTATTTCTGCCCAAGCTCTAATTTGAGGGGTTTATGGTTACATTGTCTTCCTCCTCTTGATGTTTTGGTGTTCATCAGACTTACAGAAGTATTCTCAAAAGCATGTAGCTGATTTAACTGTACAGCCTTCCAGTACCCAGTGTATCTGTAGAGCTGCAAGCTTCAGAGTGGAGGTATGCAGTATCACTTTGCTGTACAAAAGGGTACAGTATTTGACCTTTATTCTTGTTTGGAACCTCTGCATTGTGAGACAGTATTTTTCTGCAGTCCTGCATGGCTGGATTTACAAATCCTGCTTACACAGAAGAGTTCATTAAATTCAATACACACATAAACTTATTGAGTCTCTTAGGAGAATCAACTTTAACAACATTGGGCATGGGTAACCTAAGAGGCATCAATTATAAGCAGAAATTTGGGGATCCAATGGTAAGCAACTGGAATTTTTTCAAAGAATGACAGTCTAGACAGGCTCTATTAGAAGGATTCTAGAAAGACTTGAAAAGTCTCTGAAAATGTGAAAAAAATAATGACAGGAAGGTTGGTTAAGTTATGTGTCTGTAAGTAAACTGATAGTCCTTCCTATTGTTAGTGGACCACGGCAGTTGTAACTTGTCATAGTTTAATCCCGAAGGCAACCAAGCACCACGCAGCCGCTTGCTCACTCCCTGCCACCCAGAGGGATGGGAAGGAGGATTGGAAAGGAATGTAAAACTCAAGGGTTGAGATAAGACCAATTTAATAGGTAAAGCAAAGGCTGCGCATGCAAGCAAAGCAAAACAAGGAATTCATTCGCTGCTTCCCATGGGCAGGCAGGCGTTCAGCCATCCCCAGGGAAGCCGGGCTCCAGCACGTGGAACGGTTACTCAGGAAGACAAATGCCATAATGCCAGATGTCTCCCCCTTCCTTCTTCTTCTCCTCCCAGTTTATATACTCAGCATGACATCATATGGTATGGAATACCTCTTTGGCTAGCTTGGGTCACCTGTCCTGGCTGTGTCCCCTCCCAATGTCCCATGCCCCTCCAGCCCTCTGGCTGGCAGGGCCCAAGGAACTGAAAAGTCCTTGACTGAGTATAAACCTCACCCAGCAACAGCTAAACCCATCAGTGTGCTGTCAGCATTGCTCTCCCATCACAGCCCAAACACAGCACTGTACTAACTACTAAGAAGAAAATTAACTCTATCCCAGCTGAAACCAGGACAGAACTCCACAAAGGAAAGCTAACTTGTGTCAGAATTGCAGGATAGCAAGTGGTCATGTGGCATGCTATTTTCAAAAATTGTAGGCACTCTGCAGTGCGATGAAAGGAATTTTAGTACATTTTGATGAAAAGGATTAGGTTTGTCGATACTGACATCTTAAGATTTCTTTGATTAGTCCACACAGCTGTTAGTAGAGGAAGGATTGTGAAGCCTGATGCTGCTATATAATGAAGTTACACTTTCATGTGTGCTTCCCCTCTGTCTCTGACTCACTGTCCCTCATAATCTCTCTCTTTACCATGCTTGGTATTCTCCTCATCCCTCTCGTTCTCTTGTTATCACCCTCACCACCCCCCCCCCCACTCAAGCTTCCCTTTTCTCTTGGACAAACTCTACGCCTCTTTGATGTGCTTTGGCTCTCTCCCTCTCCCAGTTGCCTTCTCTTGTGCATTTTCCGTCTTGTCAGAAAAATTTGCGACTGACCCCTGCCAACTGAGGAGAGAGCCAAGGATGCAAAGTATAGAATTAGAGAAGTAAATATTTATTCATGCACATGAGGTGTCCTAAGCAAACTGGGGCACCCCAAATGCGGTTTTACACAGCGTTCTTACACCTTTGCTCATGTTTCCCTCTTGCGATCCTTCTCTCCCACCAAGCAATTCCTCTCTCTTGCTTTCCCACCCTCTCACAGACACTTCCTCTCCTTGTGCACTTTCCCTGTCTCTCATGCCTGGGCTTTCATGATCTCTCATGTGTGGATGTTCCCAGTTTCTTTTGGATGCAGGCTCTTCCCACCTCTCGTGTGGGCTTCCCACCCGTCATGCACATGCGTCCCCTCCTTACATGTGCTTACCTCTCTCTCACGGGCTTCCCCACTCTCATGCACTCCCTCACCATGAGTTTCAGTCCCTCTCAGACTTCTGCCTCTTTGCAAGCATGCTTCCCCCGTCTCGTGCTTCCCTGTGCACTTTCCTCCTGATGTGCTGCCTCCCTCAGACTTCCTCCCTCATGATGCCCCATCATTCTTTTCCCCTCTCTTGCAATCACTTTCTCCCTCTCCCTATCATGCTTTCTCTCTCATGCATGCTTTCTCCCTACCTTGTTTGCACTTTCTCCCCTCCTTGCATGCACCTCCACCTTCTCCTACACACTTCTCTCGCTCTCATACACGCTTCCACCTTCTCTCATGTAATTCTTCCCTTCTTGCATGCACTTCCACCTTCTCTCACATGCGTTTCTGTCTTGCTTGCTTCCCTCTACTTTGTGCTCTTCCCCTTGTTGGCACACTTCCATCTCTTTTGTGTGCCAGTCTCCTCCTATGTGTGTTCCCTTCAGGCATGATTCCCCCTCACTCTGGCATGCCACCCTCCATGCTTTCCCCTCTCATGCATGCACTGTCCTCCTTGCGCATGTGCTTTCTCACCCTTACATGTGCTCTTCTCCTCACACATGCTCTCTCTCTCTCACTTGAATATGCTTTGTCTTTTCCATGCTTTTTTCTTTTGTGCACTTTTGCTGTCCTGCTGCCTTGCGTGCCCTTCTGTCTGTTGCTTTTCCTTTTTCTCTCTTCCTTTCCCTTCTGTAGAGTTTCTCCTTGGTGTGCTTTCCCATGCCTCACACTTTTTCCATCTCTCTCACACACTCAAATTCTTAGAAGTTCAGATTGTTTGCACTTTCCTTCTCTGCATGTTCAATCGTTCACTTGTGTCCTTCTTTCTCCCACCTTCTGTCTCTTACAAGCCTTTTCATTCTTTTGCACTTCCCTCCCTCATTCTCTTTGCATCTTTGTATCTTGCTTTTTCTCCTTTGTATGATTCCCTGTCTCTGACAGACTTTTCCTTTCTTGCCATGCACTTTCCTTCTCTTAAGCTTGCAGTCTCTCACTTGTGCCTTCTCCTTCTCACTTGCTCTCTGTCCTTTCTACCTGTATAGTTTTTCCTCTGAAAAACTTAAAAAAACCTCTGAAAAACTGGAAAAAAAGAGCTCTCCCCAGCCATACCCTGCTTTCTGCTTGACTCTGACCTGCTTTCCCTCCCTCTTAGATATGCATTTCCCCTCTTTCAGGCATTTCCAGTCTCTGATGCACTTCGCTTGTCTTTCAAGCTCATCTTGAGCCCCTCACCCCCAACACTGGCTTCCCCCCCTACCCCACCTTGCAGTCATCCTCTCCCTTTGTTTCTTTTCCCTCTCTCTATTGTTGTACACCACACCACCCCATTCCTTTTTACTCTGAGGCTTCCCCTTCCTTTGATACCCTTTTTCTTTGTGTCTTTTTGCCTTTTTCTGATATGCTTTGCCTGTCCCTTATTGCATATCCTTATCAGTGATCTGAATGAGGGGATCAAGTGCATCTCAGTAAATTTGCAGATGACACCAAGTTGAGTAGCAGTATTGATCTGCTTGAGGGTTGGAAGGCTGTATAGAGGAGTCTAGACAGGTTGGACCAACGGTCCAAGGCCAGTTGTATGAGGTTCAACAAGGAGAAGTGCTGGGTCCTGCACTTGGGTCATAACAACCCCACACAACACTACAGGCTTGGGGAAGTGTGGCTGGAAAGCTGCCTGGCGGAAAAGGACCTGGGGTTGTTGATTGATATCTGGCTGAACATGAGGCAGCAGCGTGGCCAAGAAGGCCTACAGCATCCTGATCGCTTATATCAGAAATAGCGTGACCAGCAGGACAAGGGAGGTGATCACCCCCCCTGTACTGGGCACTGGTGAGGCTGCACCTTGAATACTGTGATCAGTTTTGGGCCTTTTACTTGCCCAAAGAAGGGCAATGAAGCTGGTCTGGAGCACAGGTTTTATGATGAGTAGCTGAGGGAGCTGGGGTTGTTTAGCTTGGAGAAAAGGAGGCTCAAGGGGACCATACTGCTACATGCAGCTACCTGAAAGGGGATTGTAGCAAGGTGGGTGTTGGTCTCTTTTCCCAAGTAGCAAACGAGGGGACAAGAGGAAATGACCTCAAGTTGTGCCAGGGAAGTTTTAGATTGGATATTAGGAATAATTTGTTCACTGGAAGATATATTAAGTAAGATATATTAAGGCTGCCCAGGGAAGTGGTTCATTCACCATCCCTGGAGGTATTTAAAAGACATGTAGGCATGGCATTTAGGGATGTGGTTTAGCAGTGGACTTGGCAGTGTTAGGTTAATGGTTGGACTTGATCTTAAGGGTCTTTTCCAACCTAAATAATTCTAAATGCTATTCCTCTTGCATGTGTGTTCCCTCTCTTATGCTTGCCCAGCCCCCCAATGCTTGCATTCTTCTGCATGTTTTGCTGCTGCTGCATTCCATCTGTCTTATGTGCTGTGCCTCTCTGAAGTGCTTTTCTTCTACTTCATGTCGTGCCTCATTCTGTCACTTTGCCCCTTGCGTGTGCTTTGCCTCGTGCATTTCCTTCCACTCGCATGCTTCTCCTTGCATGCAGTTTCCCCCCTTGCACACTTCACTCCTCACTTGTCTGTCTTCCTTGTGCATGTTGTTTTTCCAGTGTGCATGTTGCCTCTCTGCACACTTTGTCTTTCATGTGTTCTTTACCTTTATGTGCTTTGTGTCTCTCTCACTCATGCTTTGCCTCTGGTGTGTGCATGCACTTTGCCTTTCTGTTTCTTGCATGAGCGT